>NC_054481.1:4736446-4954520 GCF_017639515.1 Carcharodon carcharias | reverse complement strand
CACTCTCTATCCAAACCCCCTCCACTGTCCATCTCACTCTCTATCCAGCCCTCCTCCACTGGTCCATCTCATCTATCTATACAGCCCCTCACATGTCCATCTCACTCTCTATCCAGCCTCTCCATCTGTCCATCTCACTCTCTATCCAGCCCCCTCCACTGTGCATCTCACTCTCTATCCAGCCCTCTCCACTGTCCATCTCACTCTCTATCCAGCCCCCTTCACTGTCCATCTCACTCTCTATCCAGCCCCCTCCACTGTCCATCTCACTCTCTATCCAGCCCTCTCCACTGTCCATCTCACTCTCTATCCAGCCCCCTCCACTGTCCATCTCACTCTCTATCCAGCCCTCTCCACTGTCCATCTCACTCTCTATCCAGGCCCCCTCCCACTGTCCATCTCACTCTCTATCCAGCCCTCTCCACTGTCCATCTCACTCTCTATCCAGCCCCCTCCACTGTCCATCTCACTGTCTATTCAGCCACCTCCACTGTCCATCTCACTGTCTATTCAGCCCCCTCCACTGTCCATCTCACTCTCTATCCTTCCCTCTCCACTGTCCATCTCACTCTCTATCCAGCCCCCTCCACTGTCCATCTCACTCTCTATCCAGCCCCCTCCACTGTCCATCTCTCTCATCTATACAGCCTCTCCACTGTCCATCTCATCTCTCAAACTGCCCCCTCCACTGTCCATCTCACTCTCTATTCCAGACCCTATACACTGTCCATCTTCACTCTCTATCCAGCCATCTCACTGTCCATCTCACTCTCTATCCAGCACCCTCCACTGTCCATCTCAACTCTCTATCCAGCCCCCTCAATGTCCATCTCACTCTATATCCAGCACTCACTGTCCATCTCACACTCTCTCTCAGCCCCCTCCACTGTCCATCTCACTCTCTATCCAGCCCTATCCACTGTCCATCTCACTCTCTATCCAGCCCCTCCACTGTCCATCTCACTCTCTATCCTGCCCCCTCCACTGTCCCATCTCACTCTCTATCCAGCCCCCCTCCACTGTCCATTCACTCTCTCTTTCCAGCCCCCTCCATTGGCCCATCTCACTCTCTATCCAGCCCCCTAACTGTCCATCTCACTCTCTATCCGCCCACTCCTCTGTCCATCTCTCTCTTATCCAGCCACCTCCACTGTCCATCTCACTCTCTATCCAGCCCCCTCCACTGTCCATCTCACTCTCTATCCAGCCCCTCTCCACTGTCCATCTCACTCTCTATCCAGCCCTCTCCTCCTGTCCATCTCACTCTCTATCCAGCCCCTCCACTGTTCCATCTCACTCTCTATCCACCCCCTCCACTGTCCATCTCACTCTCTATCAGCCCCCTCCACTGTCCATCTCACTCTCTATCCAGCCCCCCTCACTGTCCATCTCACTCTCTATCCAGCCCCCTCCAACTGTCTCATCTCACTCTCTATCAGCCCTCTCCACTGTCCATCTCACTTCTATCCAGCTCCCTCCACTGTCCATCTCACTTACTCTATCCTGCCCCTCCACTGTCCATCTCACTCTCTATTCAGCCCCTCCACTGTCCATCTCACTCTCTATCCAGCCCCCTCCACTGTCCATCTCACTCTCTATCCAGGCCCCTACACTGTCTATCTCCCTCTCTATCCAGCCCCTCCACTGTCCATCTCACTCTATCCAGCCCCCTCCACTGTCCATCTCACTCTCTATCCAGCCCTCTCCACTGTCCATCTCACTCTCTATCCAGCCCCTCCACTGTCCATTCACTCTCTATCCGCCCCTCCCTGTCCATCTCACTCTATTCCAGCCCCCTCCACTGTCCATCTCACTCTCTATCCAGCCCCCCCACTGTCCATCTCACTCTCTATCCAGCCCCTCCACTGTCCATCTCACTCTTATCCAGCCCTCCACTGTCCAACTCACTCTCTATCCAGCCCCCTCCACTGTCCATCTCTCACTCTCTATCAGACCTCTCCACTGTCCTCTCACTCTCTATCCAGCCCCCTCCACTGTCCATCTCACTCTCTATCCAGCCCCCTCCATGTCATCTCACTCTCTATCCAGCCCCCTCCACTGTCCATCTCACTCTCTATCCAGCCCCTCCACTGTCCATCTCCACTCTCTATCCAGCCCCTCCACTGTCCATCTCACTCTCTATCCAGCCCCCTCCACTGTCCATCTCACTCTCTATCCAGCCCCCTCCACTGTCCATCTCACTCTCTATCCAGCCCCTCCACTGTCCATTCACTCTCTATCCAGCCCCCTCCACTGTCCATCTCATTCTTCTCTCCCTGCACTCCTCCACTTTCATCTCACTCTCTATCCAACCCCCTCCACTGTCCATCTCACTCTCTATCCAGCCCCTCCACTGTCCATCTCACTCTCTATCCAGCCCCTCCACTGTCCTCTCACTCTCTATCCAGCCCCTCCACTGTCCATCTCACTCTCTATCCTGCCCCCCCACTGTCCATCTCACTCTCTATCCAGCCCCTCCACTGTCCATCTCACTCTCTATCCAGCCCCCCCTCCACTGTCCATCTCACTCTCTATCCAGCCCCCCTCCACTGTCCATCTCACTCTCTATCCAGCCCCCTCCACTGTGTGTCTCACTCTCTATCAATCCCCCTCCACTGTCCATCTCACTCTCTATCAGCCCCCTCCACTGTCCATCTCACTCACTATGCATCCCTCTCTCCACTGTCCATCTCACTCTCTATCCAGCCCCCCTCCCACTGTCCATCTCACTCTCTATCCGCCCCTCCAATGTCCATCCACTCTCTCCCAGCCCCCTCTCCACTGCTCCATCCTCACTCTCAATCCAGCCCCCCTCCACTGCTCCATTCCACACTCATATCCAGCCCCGCCTCCACTGTCCCATCTCCACTCTCTATCCGCCCCTCCCCACTGTCCATCTCACTCTTATCCAGCCCTCTCCAGTGTCATGCTCACTCTCTATCCAGCCCCCTCCACTGTCCACCTCACTCTCTATCCAGCCCCCTCCACTGTCCATCTCACTCTCTATCCAAGCCCCTCCACTGTCCATCTCACTCTCTCTCCAGCCCCTCCACTGTCCATCTCACTCTCTATCCAACCCCCCTCCACTGTCCATCTCACTCTCTATCCAGCCCCCTCCACTGTCCATCTCACTCTCTCATCCAGCCCCTCCACTGTCCATCTCACTCTCTATCCAGCCCCCTCCACTGTCCATCCTACTCTCTATCCAGCCCCCTCCACTGTCCATCTCACTCTCTATCCAGCCACCTCCACTGTCCATCTCACTCTCTATCCAGCCCCTCTCCATTGTCCATCTCACTCTCTATCCAACCCCCTCCACTGTCCATCTCACTCTCTATCCAGCCCCCTCCCCCTGTCCATCTCACTCTCTATCCACCCCCCGCCCTCTCCACTGTCCATCTCACTCTCTATCCAGCCCCCTCCACTGTCCATCTCACTCTCTATCCAGCCCCCTCCACTGTCCATCTCACTCTCTATCCAGCCCTCTCCACTGTCCATCTCACTCTCTATCCAGCCCCCTCCACTGTCCATCTCACTCTCTATCCAGCCCCCTCCACTGTCCCTCTCACTATCTATCCAGCCCCCTCCACTGTCCATCTCACTCTCTATCCAGCCCTCTCCACTGTCCATCTCACTCTCTATCCAACCCCCTCCACTGTCCATCTCACTCTCTATCCAGCCCCCTCCACTGTCCATCTCACTCTCTATCCAGCCCCCTCCACTGTCCATCTCACTCTCTATCCAGCCCTCTCCACTGTCCATCTCACTCTCTATCCAGCCCCTCCACTGTGCATCTCACTCTCTATCCAGCCCCTCTCCACTGTCCATCTCACTCTCTATCCAGCCCCCCTTCCTGTCCATCTCACTCTCTATCCAGCCCCCTCCACTGTCCATCTCACTCTCTATCCAGCCCTCTCCACTGTCCATCTCACTCTCTATCCAGACCCCTCCACTGTCCATCTCACTCTCTATCCAGCCCTCTCCACTGTCCATCTCACTCTCTATCCAGCCCCCTCCACTGTCCATCTCACTCTCTATCCAGCCCTCTCCACTGTCCATCTCACTCTCTATCCAGCCCCCTCCACTGTCCATCTCACTGTCTATTCAGCCACACCACTGTCCATCTCACTGTCTATTCAGCCCCCTCCACTGTCCATCTCACTCTCTATCCTTCCCTCTCCACTGTCCATCTCACTCTCTATCCAGCCCCCTCCACTGTCCATCTCACTCTCTATCCAGCCCCCTCCACTGTCCATCTCACCCTCTATCCAGCCCTCTCCACTGTCCATCTCACTCTCTATCCTGCCCCCTCCACTGTCCATCTCACTCTCTATCCAGCCCTCTCCACTGTCCATCTCACTCTCTATCCAGCCCTCTCCACTGTCCATCTCACTCTCTATCCAGCCCCCTCCACTGTCCATCTCATTCTCTATCCAGCCCCCTCCACTGTCCATCTCACTCACTATCCAGCACCCTCCATTATCCATCTCACTCTCTATCCAGCCCCCTCCACTGTCCATCTCATCTCTATCCAGCCCTCTCACTATCCATCTCACTCTCTATCCAGCCCCCTCCCACGTCCATCTCTCACTCTCTATCCAGCCCCCTCCACTGTCCATCTCATTCTCTATCCAGCCCCCTCCCTGTCCATCTCACTCTATCTCCAGCCCCCTCCACTGTCCATCTCACTCTCTATCCAGCCCCCTCCACTGTCCATCTCACTCTCTATCCAGCCCCCTCCACTGTCAATTCTCACTCTCTATCCAGCCCCCTCCCACTGTCCATCTCACTCTCTATCCAGCCCCTCCACTGTCCATCTCACTCTCTATCCAGCCCCCTCCACTGTCCATCTCACTCTCTCTCCAGCCCTCTCCACTTTCCATCTCACTCTCTATCCAACCCCCTCCACTGTCCATCTCACTCTCTATCCAGCCCCCTCCACTGTCCATCTCACTCTCTATCCAGCCCTCTCCACTGTCCATCTCACTCACTATCCAGCCCCCTCCACTGTCCATCTCACTCTCTATCCAGCCCCCTCCACTGTCCATCTCACTCACTATGCAGCCCTCTCCACTGTCCATCTCACTCTCTATCCAGCCCCCTCCACTGTCCATCTCACTGTCTATCCAGCCCTCCCCACTGTCCATCTCACTCTCTCTCCAGCCCCTCCACTGTCCATCTCACTCTCTATCCAGCGCTCTCCACTGTCCATCTCACTCTCTATCCAGCCCCCTCCACTGTCCATCTCACTCTCTATCCAGCCCCCTCCACTGTCCATCTCACTCTCTATCCAGCCCTCTCCAGCTGTCCATCTCACTCTCTATCCAGCCCCCTCCACTGTCCATCTCACTCTCTATCCAGGCCCCTCCACTGTCCATCTCACTCTCTATCCAGCCCCCTCCACTGTCCATCTCACTCTCTCTCCAGCCCTCTCCACTGTCCATCTCACTCTCTATCCAACCCCCTCCACTGTCCATCTCACTCTCTATCCAGCCCCTCCACTGTCCATCTCACTCTCTATCCAGACCCCTCCACTGTCCATCTCACTCTCTATCCAGCCCCCTCCACTGTCCATCCTACTCTCTATCCAGCCCCCTCCACTGTCCATCTCACTCTCTATCCAGCCACCTCCACTGTCCATCTCACTCTCTATCCAGCCCTCTCCACTGTCCATCTCACTCTCTATCCAACCCCCTCCACTGTCCATCTCACTCTCTATCCAGCCCCCTCCACTGTCCATCTCACTCTCTATCCAGCCCCCTCCACTGTCCATCTCACTCTCTATCCTGCCCCCTCCACTGTCCCTCTCACTCTCTATCCAGCCCCCTCCACTGTCCATCTCACTCTCTATCCAGCCCTCTCCACTGTCCATCTCACTCTCTATCCAACCCCCTCCACTGTCCATCTCACTCTCTATCCAGCCTCCTCCACTGTCCATCTCACTCTCTATCCCGCCCCCTCCACTGTCCATCTCACTCTCTATCCAGCCCTCTCCACTGTCCATCTCACTCTCTATCCAACCCCCTCCACTGTCCATCTCACTCTCCATCCAGCACCCTCCACTGTCCATCTCACTCTCTATCCAGCCCCCTCCACTGTCCATCTCACTCTCTATCCAGCCCCCTCCACTGTCCATCTCACTCTCTATCCAGCCCCCTCCACTGTCCTTCTCACTCTCTATCCAGCCACCTCCACTGTCCATCTCACTCTCTATCCAGCCCTCTCCACTCTCCATCTCACTCTCTATCCAACCCCCTCCACTGTCCATCTCACTCTCTATCCAGCCCTCTCCACTGTCCATCTCACTCTCTATCCAGCCCTCTCCACTGTCCATCTCACTCTCTATCCAGCCCCCACCACTGTCCATCACACACTCTATCCAGCCCTCTCCACTGTCCATCTCACTCTCTATCCAACCCCCTCCACTGTCCATCTCACTCTCTATCCAGCCCTCCCACTGTCCATCTCACTGTCTATCCAGCCCCCTCCACTGTCCATCTCACTCTCTATCCAGCCCTCTCCACTGTCCATCTCACTCTCTATCCAGCCCTCTCCACTGTCTATCTCACTCTCTATCCAGCCCCCTCCACTGTCCATCTCACTCTCTATCCAGCTCTCTCCACTGTCCATCTCACTCTCTATCCAGCCCCCTCCACTGTCCATCTCACTGTCTATTCAGCCCCCTCCACTGTCCATCTCACTCTCTATCCAGCCCCCTCCACTGTCCATCACACTCTCTATCCAGCCCTCTCCACTGTCCATCTCACTCTCTATCCAGCCCCCTCCACTCTCCATCTCACTTTCTATCCAGCCCCCTCCACTGTCCATCTCACTCTCTATCCACCCCTCCCCACTGTCCATCTCACTCTCTATCCAGCCCCCTCCACTGTCCATCTCACTCTCTATCCAGCCCCCTCCAATGTCCATCTCACTCTCTATCCAGCCCCCTCCACTGTCCATCTCACTCTCTATCCAGCCCTCTCCACTATCCATCTCACTCTCTATCCAGCCCCTCCACCGTCCATCTCACTCTCTATCCAGCCCCCTCCACTGTCCATCTCACTCTCTATCCAGCCCCCTCCACTGTCCATCTCACTCTCTATCCAGCCCCCTCCACTGTCCATCTCACTCTCTATCCAGCCCCCTCCACTGTCCATCTCACTCTCTATCCAGCCCCCTCCACTGTCCATCTCACTCTCTATCCAGCCCCCTCCACTGTCCATCTCACTCTCTCTCCAGCCCTCTCCACTTTCCATCTCACTCTCTATCCAACCCCCTCCACTGTCCATCTCACTCTCTATCCAGCCCCCTCCACTGTCCATCTCACTCTCTATCCAGCCCTCTCCACTGTCCATCTCACTCTCTATCCAGCCCCCTCCACTGTCCATCTCACTCTCTATCCTGCCCCCTCCACTGTCCATCTCACTCTCTATCCAGCCCTCTCCACTGTCCATCTCACTCTCTATCCAGCCCCCTCCACTGTCCATCTCACTCTCTATCAAGCCCTCTCCACTGTCCATCTCACTCTCTATCCAGCCCCCTCCACTGTCCATCTCACTCTATATCCAGCCCCCTCCACTGTCCATCTCACTCTCTATCCAGCCCCCTCCACTGTCAATCTCACTCTCTATCCAGCCCTCTCCACTGTCCATCTCACTCTCTATCCAGCCCCCTCCACTGTCCATCTCACTCTCTATCAGCCCCCTCCACTGTCCATCTCACTCTCTCTCCAGCCCCCTCCACTGTCCATCTCAATTTCTATCCAGCCCCCTCCACTGTCCATCTCACTCTCTATCCAGCCCCCCTCCACTGTCCATCTCACTCTCTATCCAGCCCCCTCCACTGTCCATCTCACTCTCTATCCAGCCCTCTCCACTGTCCATCTCACTCTCTATCCAGCCCCCTCCACTGTCCATCTCACTCTCTATCCAGCCCTCTCGACTGTCCATCTCAATCTCTATCCAGCCCCCTCCACTGTCCATCTCACTCTCTATCCAGCCCCTCCACTGTCCATCTCACTCTCTATCCAGCCACCTCCACTGTCCATCTCACTCTCTATCCTGCCCCCTCCACTGTCCATCTCACTCTCTATCCAGCCCCCTCCACTGTCCATCTCACTCTCTATCCAGCCCCTCCACTGTCCATCTCACTCTCTATCCAGCCCCCTTCCACTGTCCATCTCACTCTCTATCCTGCCCCCTCCACTGTCCATCTCACTCTCTATCCAGCCCCCTCCACTGTCCATCTCCTTCTCTATCCAGCCCTCTCCACTGTCCATCTCACTCTCTATCCAACCCCCTCCACTGTCCATCTCACTCTCTATCCAGCCCCCTCCACTGTCCATCTCACTCTCTATCCAGCCCCCTCCACAGTCCATCTCACTCTCTATCCAGCCTCCTCCACTGTCCATCTCACTCTCTATCCAGCCCTCTCCACTGTCCATCTCACTCTCTATCCAGCCCCCTCCACTGTCCATCTCACTCTCTATCCAGCCCCCTCCACTGTCCATCTCACTCTCTATCCAGCCCCCTCCACTGTCCATCTCACTCTCTATCCAGCCCCCTCCACTGTCCATCTCACTCTCTATCCAGCCCACTCCACTGTCCATCTCACTCTCTATCCAGCCCCCTCCACTGTCCATCTCACTCTCTATCCAGCCCTCTCCACTGTCCATCTCACTCTCTATCCAGCCCCCTCCACTGTCCATCTCACTCTCTATCCAGCCCTCTCCTCTGTCCATCTCTCTCTCTATCCAGCCCCCTCCACTGTCCATCTCACTGTCTATTCAGCCCCCTCCACTGTCCATCTCAGTCTCTATCCAGCCCTCTCCACTATCCATCTCACTCTCTATCCAGCCCCCTCCACCGTCGATCTCACTCTCTATCCAGCCCCCTCCACTGTCATCTCACTCTCTATCCAGCCCCCTCCACTGTCCATCTCACTCTCTATCCAGCCCCTCCACTGTCCATCTCACTCTCTATCCAGCCCCCTCCACTGTCCATCTCACTCTCTATCCAGCCCCCTCCACTGTCCATCTCACTCTCTATCCAGTCCCCTCCACTGTCCATCTCACTCTCTATCCAGCCCTCTCCACTGTCCATCTCACTCTCTATCCAGCCCCCTCCACTGTCCATCTCATCTCTCTTCCAGCCCTCTCCACTTCCATCTCACTCTCTATCCAGCCCCCTCCACTGTCCATCTCACTCTCTATCCAGCCCCCTCCACTGTCCATCTCACTCTCTATCCAGGCCCCCTCCACTGTCCATCTCACTCTCTATCCAGCCCCTCCACTGTCCATCTCACTCTCTATCCAGCCCCCTCCACTGTCCATCTCACTCTCTATCCAGCCCTCTCCACTGTCCATCTCACTCTCTATCCAACCCCCTCCACTGTCCATCTTACTCTCTATCCAGCCCCCTCCACTGTCCATCTCACTCTCTATCCAGCCCCCTCCACTGTCCATCTCACTCTCTATCCAGCCCCCTCCACTGTCCATCTCACTCTCTATCCAGCCCCCTCCACTGTCCATCTCACTCTCTATCCAGCCCTCTCCACTGTCCATCTCACTCTCTATCCAGCCCCCTCCACTGTCCATCTCACTCTCTATCCAGCCCCCTCCACTGTCCATCTCACTCTCTATCCAGCCCCCTCCACTGTCCATCTCACTCTCTATCCAGCCCCCTCCACTGTCCATCTCACTCTCTATCCAGCCCCCTCCACTGTCCATCTCACTCTCTATCCAGCCCCCTCCACTGTCCATCTCACTCTCTATCCAGCCCTCTCCACTGTCCATCTCACTCTCTATCCAGCCCCCTCCACTGTCCATCTCACTCTCTATCCAGGCCCCTCCACTGTCCATCTCACTCTCTATCCAGCCCCCTCCACTGTCCATCTCACTCTCTATCCAGCCCTCTCCACTGTCCATCTCACTCTCTATCCTGCCCTCTCCACTGTCCATATCACTCTCTATTCAGCCCCCTCCACTGTCCATCTCACTCTCTATCCAGACCCCTCCACTGTCCATCTCACTCTCTATCCAGCCCCCTCCACTGTCTATCTCCCTCTCTATCCAGCCCCCTCCACTGTCCATCTCACTCTCTATCCAGCCACCTCCACTGTCCATCTCACTCTCTATCCAGCCCTCTCCACTGTCCATCTCACTCTCTATCCAACCCCCTCCACTGTCCATCTCACTCTCTATCCAGCCCCCTCCACTGTCCATCTCACTCTCTATCCAGCCCCCTCCACTGTCCATCTCACTCTCTATCCAGCCCCCTCCACTGTCCCTCTCACTCTCTATCCAGCCCCCTCCACTGTCCATCTCACTCTCTATCCAGCCCTATCCACTGTCCATCTCACTCTCTATCCAACCCCCTCCACTGTCCATCTCACTCTCTATCCAGCCTCCTCCACTGTCCATCTCACTCTCTATCCAGCCCCCCTCCACTGTCCATCTCACTCTCTATCCAGCCCACTCCACTGTCCATCTCACTCTCTATCCAACCCCCTCCACTGTCCATCTCACTCTCTATCCAGCCCCCTCCACTGTCCATCTCACTCTCTATCCAGCCCCCTCCACTGTCCATCTCACTCTCTATCCAGCCCCCTCCACTGTCCATCTCACTCTCTATCCAGCCCCCTCCACTGTCCATCTCACTCTCTATCCAGCCACCTCCACTGTCCATCTCACTCTCTATCCAGCCCTCTCCACTGTCCATCTCACTCTCTATCAAGCCCCCTCCACTGTCCATCTCACTCTCTATCCAGCCCTCTCCACTGTCCATCTCACTCTCTATCCAGCCCTCTCCACTGTCCATCTCACTCTCTATCCAGCCCCCTCCACTGTCCATCTCACTCTCTATCCAGCCCTCTCCACTGTCCATCTCACTCTCTATCCAGCCCCCTCCACTGTCCATCTCACTCTCTATCCAGCCCTCCCCACTGTCCATCTCACTCTCTATCCAGCCCCCTCCACTGTCCATCTCACTCTCTATCCAGCCCTCTCCACTGTCCATCTCACTCTCTATCCAGCCCTCTCCACTGTCCATCTCACTCTCTATCCAGCCCCCTCCACTGTCCATCTCACTCTCTATCCAGCCCTCTCCACTGTCCATCTCACTCTCTATCCAGCCCCCTCCACTGTCCATCTCACTGTCTATTCAGCCACCTCCACTGTCCATCTCACTCTCTATCCAGCCCCCTCCACTGTCCATCTCACTCTCTATCCAGCCCTCTCCACTGTCCATCTCACTCTCTATCCAGCCCCCTCCACTCTCCATCTCACTCTCTATCCAGCCCCCTCCACTGTCCATCTCACTCTCTATCCAGCCCCTCCCACTGTCCATCTCACTCTCTATCCAGCCCCCTCCACTGTCCATCTCACTCTCTATCCAGCCCCCTCCAATGTCCATCTCACTCTCTATCCAGCCCCCTCCACTGTCCATCTCACTCTCTATCCAGCCCTCTCCACTGTCCATCTCACTCTCTATCCAGCCCCCTCCACTGTCCATCTCACTCTCTATCCAGCCCCCTCCACTGTCCATCTCACTCTCTCTCCAGCCCCTCCACTGTCCATCTCACTCTCTATCCAGCCCTCTCCACTGTCCATCTCACTCTCTATCCAGCCCCCTCCACTGTCCATCTCACTCTCTATCCAGCCCCTCCACTGTCCATCTCACTCTCTATCCAGCCCCCTCCACTGTCCATCTCACTGTCTATTCAGCCCCCTCCACTGTCCATCTCACTCTCTATCCAGCCCTCTCCACTATCCATCTCACTCTCTATCCAGCCCCCTCCACCGTCGATCTCACTCTCTATCCAGCCCCCTCCACTGTCATCTCACTCTCTATCCAGCCCCCTCCACTGTCCATCTCACTCTCTATCCAGCCCCCTCCAGTGTCCATCTCACTCTCTATCCAGCCCCCTCCACTGTCCATCTCACTCTCTATCCAGCCCCCTCCACTGTCCATCTCACTCTCTATCCAGCCCCCTCCACTGTCCATCTCACTCTCTATCCAGCCCTCTCCACTGTCCATCTCACTCTCTATCCAGCCCCCTCCACTGTCCATCTCATTCTCTCTCCAGCCCTCTCCACTTTCCATCTCACTCTCTATCCAACCCCCTCCACTGTCCATCTCACTCTCTATCCAGCCCCCTCCACTTTCCATCTCACTCTCTTTCCAGGCCTCTCCACTGTCCATCTCACTCTCTATCCAGCACCCTCCACTGTCCATCTCACTCTCTATCCTGCCCCCTCCACTGTCCATCTCACTCTCTATCCAGCCCTCTCCACTGTCCATCTCACTCTCTATCCAGCCCCCTCCACTGTCCATCTCACTCTCTATCCAGCCCCCTCCACTGTCCATCTCACTCTCTATCCAGCCCCCTCCACTGTGTGTCTCACTCTCTATCCATCCCCCTCCACTGTCCATCTCACTCTCTATCCAGCCCCCTCCACTGTCCATCTCACTCACTATGCAGCCCTCTCCACTGTCCATCTCACTCTCTATCCAGCCCCCTCCACTGTCCATCTCACTCTCTATCCAGCCCCCTCCACTGTCCATCTCACTCTCTCTCCAGCCCCCTCCACTGTCCATCTCACTCTCTATCCAGCCCCCTCCACTGTCCATCTCACTCTCTATCCAGCCCCCTCCACTGTCCATCTCACTCTCTATCCAGCCCCCTCCACTGTCCATCTCACTCTCTATCCAGCCCTCTCCAGTGTCCATCTCACTCTCTATCCAGCCCCCTCCACTGTCCATCTCACTCTCTATCCAGGCCCCTCCACTGTCCATCTCACTCTCTATCCAGCCCCCTCCACTGTCCATCTCACTCTCTCTCCAGCCCTCTCCACTGTCCATCTCACTCTCTATCCAACCCCCTCCACTGTCCATCTCACTCTCTATCCAGCCCCCTCCACTGTCCATCTCACTCTCTATCCAGACCCCTCCACTGTCCATCTCACTCTCTATCCAGCCCCCTCCACTGTCCATCCTACTCTCTATCCAGCCCCCTCCACTGTCCATCTCACTCTCTATCCAGCCACCTCCACTGTCCATCTCACTCTCTATCCAGCCCTCTCCACTGTCCATCTCACTCTCTATCCAACCCCCTCCACTGTCCATCTCACTCTCTATCCAGCCCCCTCCACTGTCCATCTCACTCTCTATCCAGCCCCCTCCACTGTCCATCTCACTCTCTATCCAGCCCCCTCCACTGTCCCTCTCACTCTCTATCCAGCCCCCTCCACTGTCCATCTCACTCTCTATCCAGCCCTCTCCACTGTCCATCTCACTCTCTATCCAACCCCCTCCACTGTCCATCTCACTCTCTATCCAGCCTCCTCCACTGTCCATCTCACTCTCTATCCCGCCCCCTCCACTGTCCATCTCACTCTCTATCCAGCCCTCTCCACTGTCCATCTCACTCTCTATCCAACCCCCTCCACTGTCCATCTCACTCTCCATCCAGCCCCCTCCACTGTCCATCTCACTCTCTATCCAGCCCCCTCCACTGTCCATCTCACTCTCTATCCAGCCCCCTCCACTGTCCATCTCACTCTCTATCCAGCCCCCTCCACTGTCCTTCTCACTCTCTATCCAGCCACCTCCACTGTCCATCTCACTCTCTATCCAGCCCTCTCCACTCTCCATCTCACTCTCTATCCAACCCCCTCCACTGTCCATCTCACTCTCTATCCAGCCCTCTCCACTGTCCATCTCACTCTCTATCCAGCCCTCTCCACTGTCCATCTCACTCTCTATCCAGCCCCCTCCACTGTCCATCTCACACTCTATCCAGCCCTCTCCACTGTCCATCTCACTCTCTATCCAACCCCCTCCACTGTCCATCTCACTCTCTATCCAGCCCTCCCCACTGTCCATCTCACTGTCTATCCAGCCCCCTCCACTGTCCATCTCACTCTCTATCCAGCCCTCTCCACTGTCCATCTCACTCTCTATCCAGCCCTCTCCACTGTCTATCTCACTCTCTATCCAGCCCCCTCCACTGTCCATCTCACTCTCTATCCAGCCCTCTCCACTGTCCATCTCACTCTCTATCCAGCCCCCTCCACTGTCCATCTCACTGTCTATTCAGCCCCCTCCACTGTCCATCTCACTCTCTATCCAGCCCCCTCCACTGTCCATCACACTCTCTATCCAGCCCTCTCCACTGTCCATCTCACTCTCTATCCAGCCCCCTCCACTCTCCATCTCACTTTCTATCCAGCCCCCTCCACTGTCCATCTCACTCTCTATCCACCCCTCCCCACTGTCCATCTCACTCTCTATCCAGCCCCCTCCACTGTCCATCTCACTCTCTATCCAGCCCCCTCCAATGTCCATCTCACTCTCTATCCAGCCCCCTCCACTGTCCATCTCACTCTCTATCCAGCCCTCTCCACTATCCATCTCACTCTCTATCCAGCCCCCTCCACCGTCCATCTCACTCTCTATCCAGCCCCCTCCACTGTCCATCTCACTCTCTATCCAGCCCCCTCCACTGTCCATCTCACTCTCTATCCAGCCCCCTCCACTGTCCATCTCACTCTCTATCCAGCCCCCTCCACTGTCCATCTCACTCTCTATCCAGCCCCCTCCACTGTCCATCTCACTCTCTATCCAGCCCCCTCCACTGTCCATCTCACTCTCTCTCCAGCCCTCTCCACTTTCCATCTCACTCTCTATCCAACCCCCTCCACTGTCCATCTCACTCTCTATCCAGCCCCCTCCACTGTCCATCTCACTCTCTATCCAGCCCTCTCCACTGTCCATCTCACTCTCTATCCAGCCCCCTCCACTGTCCATCTCACTCTCTATCCTGCCCCCTCCACTGTCCATCTCACTCTCTATCCAGCCCTCTCCACTGTCCATCTCACTCTCTATCCAGCCCCCTCCACTGTCCATCTCACTCTCTATCCAGCCCCTCCACTGTCCATCTCACTCTCTATCCAGCCCCCTCCACTGTCCATCTCACTCTCTATCCATCCCCCTCCACTGTCCATCACACTCTCTATCCAGCCCCCTCCACTGTCAATCTCACTCTCTATCCAGCCCTCTCCACTGTCCATCTCACTCTCTATCCAGCCCCCTCCACTGTCCATCTCACTCTCTATTCAGCCCCCTCCACTGTCCATCTCACTCTCTCTCCAGCCCCCTCCACTGTCCATCTCACTTTCTATCCAGCCCCCTCCACTGTCCATCTCACTCTCTATCCAGCCCCCTCCACTGTCCATCTCACTCTCTATCCAGCCCCCTCCACTGTCCATCTCACTCTCTATCCAGCCCCCTCCACTGTCCATCTCACTCTCTATCCAGCCCCCTCCACTGTCCATCTCACTCTCTATCCAGCCCCCTCCACTGTCCATCTCACTCTCTATCCAGCCCCCTCCACTGTCCATCTCACTCTCTATCCAGCCCCCTCCACTGTCCATCTCACTCTCTATCCAGCCACCTCCACTGTCCATCTCACTCTCTATCCAGCCCTCTCCACTGTCCATCTCACTCTCTATCCAACCCCCTCCACTGTCCATCTCACTCTCTATCCAGCCCCCTCCACTGTCCATCTCACTCTCTATCCAGCCCCCTCCACTGTCCATCTCACTCTCTATCCAGCCCCCTCCACTGTCCCTCTCACTCTCTATCCAGCCCCCTCCACTGTCCATCTCCTTCTCTATCCAGCCCTCTCCACTGTCCATCTCACTCTCTATCCAACCCCCTCCACTGTCCATCTCACTCTCTATCCAGCCCCCTCCACTGTCCATCTCACTCTCTATCCTGCCCCCTCCACTGTCCATCTCACTCTCTATCCAGCACTCTCCACTGTCCATCTCACTCTCTATCCAGCCCTCTCCACTGTCCATCTCACTCTCTATCCAACCCCCTCCACTGTCCATCTCACTCTCTATCCAGCCCTCCCCACTGTCCATCTCACTGTCTATTCAGCCCCCTCCACTGTCCATCTCACTCTCTATCCAGCCCCCTCCACTGTCCATCTCACTCTCTATCCAGCCCTCTCCACTGTCCATCTCACTCTCTATCCAGCCCCCTCCACTTTCCATCTCACTCTCTATCCAGCCCTCTCCACTGTCCATCTCACTCTCTATCCAGCCCCCTCCACTGTCCATCTCACTCTCTATCCAGCCCTCTCCACTGTCCATCTCTCTCTCTATCCAGCCCCCTCCACTGTCCATCTCACTGTCTATTCAGCCCCCTCCACTGTCCATCTCACTCTCTATCCAGCCCTCTCCACTTTCCATCTCACTCTCTATCCAGCCTCCTCCACTGTCCATCTCACTGTCTATCCAGCCCCCTCCACTGTCCATCTCACTCTCTATCCACCCCTCCCCACTGTCTATCTCACTCTCTATCCAGCCCCTTCCACTGTCCATCTCACTCTCTATCCAGCCCCCTCCACTGTCCATCTCACTCTCTATCCAGCCCACTCCACTGTCCATCTCACTCTCTATCCAGCCCTCTCCACTGTCCATCTCACTCTCTATCCAGCCCCCTCCACTGTCCATCTCACTCTCTATCCAGCCCCCTCCACTGTCCATCTCACCCTCTATCCAGCCCTCTCCACTGTCCATCTCACTCTCTATCCAGCTCTCTCCACTGTCCATCTCACTCTCTATCCAGCCCCCTCCACTGTCCATCTCACTCTCTATCCAGCCCTCTCCACTGTCCATCTCACTCTCTATCCAGCCCTCTCCACTGTCCATCTCACTCTCTATCCAGCCCTCTCCACTGTCCATCTCACTCTCTATCCAGCCCTCTCCACTGTCCATCTCACTCTCTATCCAGCCCTCCCCACTGATGTCAGTGAAAGGGAAACTTGGGCAGGCTGCATGATTCTCTGCTGCTCAACAACCACCAGCTTCCTGTGCCCCAACAGAAGTTAAATTCACTCTGTATGTGTTTAAATATTTAACCAAATGATATTTTTGTGAAAAACTCCACTACTAAGATGCACGCACAGAAATATTTCATTAATCCAACATTAATATTATGTTAATTATATCATATTTGTGTTTCCAATATTGAGTAGGAAATGCTGCATACTAATCTGTAATCAAAATTGAATCAGGGACATATTGATGTGTAGGTAATATGGCTTCAAGGATTGTGTTTATGGAAAGTTCCGGGTGATTTGTCACCTGCTTGTGGTTGACCTATGTAAGAACCTAAGAGCAAAAGAAAATAAGAGCAAGAGTAGGCCATTCAGCCCTTCAGTATCACTTTGCCATTCAATGAGATCATGGCTAATCTTCTACTATCCCTGTACCCTTTGATGTTTTTAGTATGTAGAAATCTACCAATCTCAGTCTAGAACATACTCAGTGAGTGCCCTTCCACAGCCCTCTGGGGTAGAGAGTTCCAAAAATTCACTATCCTCCGAGTAAAGAAATTCCTCCTCATCTGCCCTTATTCCGAGACTGTGTGCCCCTGTTCTAGACCCCCCCCCCACCACCTCCCAAAAGCCAGGGGGAACATCCTTCCTGCATCGACCCTGTTGAGCCCCACAAGAATTTTGTATGTTTGAATGAGATCACCCCTCATTCTTCAAAACTCCAGAGAATAAAGGCCCAGTCTATTTAATTTTTCCTCATAGGACAAACCTCCATCCCAGGAATTGATTTGATGAAACTTGGCTGCACTCCGTCTATGGCCAGTATATCCTTCCTTAGATAAGGGGACCAAAACTGCACACAATACTCCAGGTTTGGGCTCACCAAGGCTCTATATAATTGCAGGAAGACATCTTTACTCCTATATGCAAATCCTCTTTTAATAAAGGCCAACATACTATTTATCGTCTTAATCGCTAGCTGTACCTGCATGTTAGCTTTCAGTGACTCATGAACAAGGACACTCAAGTTCCTTTGAAGTTTAACACTCCCCAGTCTCTCACCATTTAACAAATGCTCTATATTTCTGATTTTCCTACCAAAGTGATGAACTCACATTTCTCCACATTGTATTCCATCTGCCAAATTTCTGCCCACTCATTTAGCCTCTTCCAAATCTTCTTGAAGCGTCTTTGCCCCCTCCTCACAACCCACACTTCCACCAATTTTGTTGCATTTGCAAACTTGGAAATGTTAAATTTAATCCCCACGTCCAAATCAATGATATAGATTGTGAATAGCTCGAGCAGAGCACTGATCTTTGTGGTACCCCACTTGTCACATTTTGACAACCTGAAAATGATCCATTTATTCCTACTCTCTGTTTTCTGTTAACCAATCCTCAATCCATGCCAGTATAATCCCCCCATCCCATGTGCACCAATGTTGTCTCCCAATCTTTTATGTGAGACTTCATCAAAAGCTTTCTGAAAATCTAAATATACCACATCCATCAGAACCCCCTTATCTATTCTGCTAGTTACATCCTAAAACAACTCCAAAAGGTTTGTCAGACATGATTTCCCTTTCATAAATCCGTTTTGACTCTGCCCATTCCTGCCATTATTTCCTAAGTGTCCAGTTATCACACCCTTCATTATAGATTCTAGTATTTTCCCTATAAATTATGTTAGGCTAACAGATCTGTAACTCCCCATTTTTCTCTCCCCCTTTCTTAAATAGTGGGATTACATTTGTCACAGTCCAACCGGCAGGAACATTTGAATTTTGAACATCGATCAATTAAACTTTGAAAGATGACCACCAGTGCATCTGTTATATCTACAGCTACCCCTTTCAACGCTCTGGGATGGAGATCCTGAGCTCCAGGGGATTTATCTACATGAAGTCCCATTAATTCCTCTAGGTTTTTTTTACTAATGCCAATAACTTGCAATTCCTTGTTCATGCTAGTCCCTTGATTGCCCACTTTTTCTGCTTTATCGTATTTTTCTGTGAAGACAGACACACAGTATTTCTTTAGTTTCTCTGCTAGTCCCAAATATAAATTCTCTTGACTCCGCTTGTAATGGACCCACATCAGTTTTTGCTAATCGTTTTCTTTTTATAGAAGCTTTTATAACACGTTTTTATGATTCTCACTTGTTTACTTGCATATTCTATTTTCCATTTCCTGCTCGCTTTTTTATTCATTCATGGGATGTGGGCATCACTGGCCAGCCCAGCAGTTATTGCCCTTCCCTAAATGCCCTTGTTCAGAGAGCATTTAAGAGTGAACCACACTGCTGTGGATCTGGAGTCACATGTAGGCCAAACCAGGTAAGGACAGTAGATTTCCTTCCCTAAAGGACATTGGTGAACCAGATGGGTTTTTACGACAATGGTTTCATGGTTATCATTAGACTTTTAGTTCCAGATTAGTATTGAATTCGAATTCCACCATTTGTCGTGATGGGATTCGAACCCAGGATTACTAGTCCAGTGACAATACCACCACACCATCAGCTCCCCTTGGTCCTCCTTTGCAGTATTCTAAAATGCTCCCAATTCTCAGGCTTACCATTTTATTTGGCAACTTTATAAGCCTCTTCCTTTGATCTAATGAAATCCTTCATTTCTTTCATTAGCCACAGTTGGGACACTTCCAGTGCTGGGTTTTTGTGCAATAATGTAATTTTGTTGCAAACTGTGTATTAGTTCTTCAAATGTTACCCATTGCATGTCTACAGTCATATCATTTAATATAGTTTCCCAATCCACCAGAGCCAATTTGACACTCATATCCTCATAGTTTCCTTTGATTAGATTTCAAACACTAGTTTCTGACAGAACTAAATCACATTCAAACTTAACACTAAATTCTATCATATTATGGTAACTCTTTCCTAAAGACTTCTTTACAACAAAATTATGAATGAGCCATTTTTCAAATCACAAAGGAAAGATCACCACCAACTGTAGTAACACAATGGGGGGATGCTCAGTGTGTGGGTGCCAGTGAACTGATGAGGCAAAGGGTTTGGTATTGGCACTGAATGATGATGGACACAAAGCAGCATTGGTGGAAGTTACTTGTGCAAGATCTTTATATCTGTGATTGTGTTATCAGATTCAGTGTGATGATATGACTATGTTATCAAATTCAGTGTGATGGTGTGACTGAGTTATGAGATATTGTGTGATGTTGTGACTGCGTTATCAGATACAGTGTGATGGTGTGTATGTGATATCAGGTAAAGTGTGATATAGTAACTGTGTTAAAAGATACAATGTAATGGTGTGTCTGTGTTATCAGATAGAGTGTCATATAGTGACAGTATTATCAGATACAGTTTGATGGTGTGTAAGTGTTATCAGGTACAGTGTGATATAGTGACTGTGTTATCAGATACAATGTGATGGTGTGACTGTGTTATCAGATACAGTGTGATATAGTGACTGTGTTATCAGATACAATGTGATGGTGTGACTGTGTTATCAGATACAGTGTGAGATAGTGACTGTGTTATCAGATACAGTGTGATGGTGTGTAAGTGTTATCAGATACAGTGTGATATAGTGACTGTGTGATCTGATACAATGTGATGGTGTGACTGTGTTATCAGATACAGTGTGATATAGTGACTGTGTTATCAGATACAGCGTGATGATATGACTGTGTTATCAGATACAGAGTGATAAAGAACTTGTGTTATCAGAAACAGTGTGATGGTGTGTATGTGTTATCAGTTACAGTGTGATATAGTGACTGTGTTATCAGCCACAATGTGATGGTGTGACTGTGTTATCAGGTACAGTGTGATAGGGTGACTGTGTTATCAGATACAATATGATGGTGTGATGGTGTCATCAGATACAGTGTGATATAGTGACTGTGTTATCAGACACAATGTGATGGTGTGACTGTGTTATCAGACAGAGTGTGATATAGTGACTGTGTTATCAGATACAGTGTGATATTGTAGTTATGTTATCAGATACAGTGTGATATAGTGATTGTGTTATCAGATACAGTGTGATATTGTGACTGTGATATCAGATACAGTGTGTCATAATGACTGTGATATCTGATACAGTGTGATATTGTGACTCTGTTTTCAGGTACAGTGTGATATTGTGACTGCGTTATCAGGTAGAGTGTGATATTGTGACTGTGATATCAGATACAGTCTGATGTAGTGACTGTGTTATCAGATACAATGTGATGGTGTGACTCTGTTATCATGTACAGTGTGATATTGTGGCTATGTTATAAGATACAGTGTGACATAGCAATGGTGTTCTCAGATACAGTGTGATATAGTGACTGTGTTATCAGACACAATGTGATGGTGTGACTGTGTTATCAGATACAGTGTGATATAGTGACTGTGCTATCAGATACAGTGTGATATTGTAGTTATGTTATCAGATACAGTGTGATATAGTGACTGTGTTATCAGATACAGTGTGATGTAGTGACTGTGTTATCAGATACAATGTGATGGTGTGACTGTGTTATCAGGTACAGTGTGATATAGTGACTGTGTTATCAGATACAGTGCGATGTAGTGACTGTGTTATCAGATACAATGTGATGGTGTGACTGTGTTATCAGGTGCAGTGTGACATTGTGTCTAGGTTATCAGATACAGTGTGACATAGCAACTGTGTTCTCAGATACAGTGTGATATAGTGATTGTGTTATCAGGTACAGTGTGATATAGTGATTGTGTTATCAGATACAGTGTGATGGTATTACAGTGTTATCAGATACAGTGTGATATTGTGACTGTGATATCAGATACAGTGTGATATAGTGACTGTGTTATCAGGTACAGTGTGATATAGTGACTGTAATATCAGATACAATGTGATATAGTGACCGTGTTATTAGGTAGAGTATGATATTGTGACTGTGATATCAGATACAGTGTGATATAGTGACTGTGTTATCTGATACAGTGTGACATTGTGACTGTGTTCTCAGGTACAGTGTGATATTGTGACTGTGTTATCAGATACAATGTGATTGTGTGACTGTGTTATCAGGTATAGTGTGATTTAGTGACTGTGTTATCAGGTACAGTGTGATGTTGTGACTGTGTTATCAGGTACAGTGTGATATTGTGACTGTGATATCTGATACAGTGTGATATTTTGACTGCATTATCAGGTACAGTGTGATATAGTGACTGTGTTATCAGGTAGAGTGTGGTATTGTGACTGTGATATCAGATACAGTGTGATATAGTTACTGTGATATAAGATGCAGTGAGATGTAGTGACTGTGTTATCAGATACAATGTGATGGTGTGACTGTGTTATCAGAAACAATGTGATTGTGTGACTGTGTTATCAGGTATAGTGTGATTTAGTGACTGTGTTATCAGGTACAGTGTGATATTGTGACTGTGTTATCAGGTACAGTGTGATATTGTGACTGTGATATCTGATACAGTGTGATATTTTGACTGCGTTATCAGGTACAGTGTGATATAGTGACTGTGTTATCAGGTAGAGTGTGTTATTGTGACTGTGATATCAGATACAGTGTGATATAGTTACTGTGATATAAGATACAGTGTGATGTAGTGACTGTGTTATCAGATACAATGTGATGGAGTGACTGTGTTATCAGGTACAGTGTAATATTGTGGCTATGTTATCAGATACAGTGTGACATAGTGACTGTGTTATCAGATACAGTGTGATATAGTGACTGTGTTATCAGGTACAGTGTGACATTTTGGCTAGGTTATCAGATACAGTGTGACATAGCAACTGTGTTCTTAGATACAGTGTGATATAGTGACTGTGTTATCAGGTACAGTGTGATATTGTGGCTAGGTTATCAAATACAGTGTGACATAGCAACTGTGTTCTCAGATACAGTGTGATATAGTGACTGTGTTATCAAGTAAAGTGTGATATAGTGAATGTGTTATCAGATACAGTGTGATATAGTGACTTTGTTATCAGGAATAGTTTGATATTGTGGATATGTTATCAGATACAGTGTGACATAGTGACTGAGATATCCGATACAGCATGATATACTGACAGTGTTATCAGGTACAGTGTGAGATACTGACTGTGTTATCAGGTGCAGTGTGATATAGTGTGCTATGGTGACTGTGATATCTGATAAAGTGTGATATAGTCACTGTGTTATCAGGTACTGTGTGATATTCTGACTGTGATATCAGCTACAGTGTGATATAGTGACTGTGTTATCAGATACAGTGTGATATTGTGACTGTGATATCAGATACAGTGTTTCATAGTGACTGTGATATCTGATACAGTGTGATATTGTGACTGTGTTATCAGGTACATTGTGATATTGTGACTGTGTTATCAGGTATAGTGTGATATTTTGCCTGGGATATCTGATACAGCATGATATTCTGACAGTGTTATCAGGTACAATGTGATATAGTGACTGTGTTATCAGGTACAGTGTGATATAGTGACTGTGTTATCAGATACAATGTGATGGTGTGACTGTGTTATCAGATACAGTGTGATATAGTGACTGTGTTATCAGATACAATGTGATGGTGTGAATGTGTTATCAGATACAGTGTGAGATAGTGACTGTGTTATCAGATACAGTGTGATATAGTGACTGTGTTATCAGATACAGTGTGGTATAGTGACTGTGTGATCTGATACAATGTGATGGTGTGACTGTGTTATCAGATACAGTGTGATATAGTGACTGTGTTATCAGGTACAGTGTGATATAGTGACTGTGTTATCAGATACAATGTGGTGGTGTGACTGTGTTATCAGATACAGTGTGATATAGTGACTGTGTTATCAGATACAGCGTGATGATATGACTGTGTTATCAGATACAGAGTGATAAAGTGCTTGTGTTATCAGAAACAGTGTGATGGTGTGTATGTGTTATCAGGTACAGTGTGATATAGTGACTGTGTTAACAGCCACAATGTGGTGGTGTGACTGTGTTATCAGGTACAGTGTGATAGGGTGACTGTGTTATCAGATACAATATGATGGTGTGATGGTGTCATCAGATACAGTGTGATATAGTGACTGTGTTATCAGACACAATGTGATGGTGTGACTGTGTTATCAGACAGAGTGTGATATAGTGACTGTGTTATCAGATACAGTGTGATATAGTGATTGTGTTATCAGATACAGTGTGATATAGTGATTGTGTTATCAGATACAGTGTGATATTGTGACTGTGATATCAGATACAGTGTGTCATAATGACTGTGATATCTGATACAGTGTGATATTGTGACTCTGTTTTCAGGTACAGTGTGATATTGTGACTGCGTTATCAGGTAGAGTGTGATATTGTGACTGTGATATCAGATACAGTCTGATGTAGTGACTGTGTTATCAGATACAATGTGATGGTGTGACTCTGTTATCATGTACAGTGTGATATTGTGGCTATGTTATAAGATACAGTGTGACATAGCAATGGTGTTCTCAGATACAGTGTGATATAGTGACTGTGTTATCAGACACAATGTGATGGTGTGACTGTGTTATCAGATACAGTGTGATATAGTGACTGTGCTATCAGATACAGTGTGATATTGTAGTTATGTTATCAGATACAGTGTGATATAGTGACTGTGTTATCAGATACAGTGTGATGTAGTGACTGTGTTATCAGATACAATGTGATGGTGTGACTGTGTTATCAGGTACAGTGTGATATAGTGACTGTGTTATCAGATACAGTGCGATGTAGTGACTGTGTTATCAGATACAATGTGATGGTGTGACTGTGTTATCAGGTGCAGTGTGACATTGTGTCTAGGTTATCAGATACAGTGTGACATAGCAACTGTGTTCTCAGATACAGTGTGATATAGTGATTGTGTTATCAGGTACAGTGTGATATAGTGATTGTGTTATCAGATACAGTGTGATGGTATTACAGTGTTATCAGATACAGTGTGATATTGTGACTGTGTTATCAGACACAATGTGATGGTGTGACTGTGTTATCAGATACAGTGTGATATAGTGACTGTGCTATCAGATACAGTGTGATATTGTAGTTATGTTATCAGATACAGTGTGATATAGTGACTGTGTTATCAGATACAGTGCGATGTAGTGACTGTGTTATCAGATACAATGTGATGGTGTGACTGTGTTATCAGGTACAGTGTGACATTGTGGCTAGGTTATCAGATACAGTGTGCCATAGCAACTGTGTTCTCAGACACAGTGTGATATAGTGATTGTGTTATCAGGTACAGTGTGATATAGTGATTGTGTTATCAGATACAGTGTGATGGTATTACAGTGTTATCAGATACAGTGTGATATTGTGACTGTGATATCAGATACAGTGTGATATAGTGACTGTGTTATCAGGTACAGTGTGATATAGTGACTGTAATATCAGATACAATGTGATATAGTGACCGTGTTATTAGGTAGAGTATGATATTGTGACTGTGATATCAGATACAGTGTGATATAGTGACTGTGTTATCTGATATAGTGTGACATTGTGACTGTGTTCTCAGGTACTGTGTGATATTGTGACTGTGTTATCAGATACAATGTGATTGTGTGACTGTGTTATCAGGTATAGTGTGATTTAGTGACTGTGTTATCAGGTACGGTGTGATATTGTGACTGTGTTATCAGGTAAAGTGTGATATTGTGACTGTGATATCTGATACAGTGTGATATTTTGACTGCATTATCAGGTACAGTGTGATATAGTGACTGTGTTATCAGGTAGAGTGTGGTATTGTGACTGTGATATCAGATACAGTGTGATATAGTTACTGTGATATAAGATACAGTGTGATGTAGTGACTGTGTTATCAGATACAATGTGATGGTGTGACTGTGTTATCAGATACAATGTGATTGTTTGACAGTGTTATCAGGTATAGTGTGATTTAGTGACTGTGTTATCAGGTACAGTGTGATATTGTGACTGTGTTATCAGGTACAGTGTGATATTGTGACTGTGATATCTGATACAGTGTGATATTTTGACTGCGTTATCAGGTACAGTGTGATATAGTGACTGTGTTATCAGGTAGAGTGTGGTATTGTGACTGTGATATCAGATACATTGTGAAATAGTTACTGTGATATAAGATACAGTGTGATGTAGTGACTGTGTTATCAGATACAATGTGATGGTGTGACTGTGTTATCAGGTACAGTGTAATATTGTGGCTATGTTATCAGATACAGTGTGACATAGTGACTGTGTTATCAGATACAGTGTGATATAGTGACTGTGTTATCAGGTACAGTGTGACATTTTGGCTAGGTTATCAGATACAGTGTGACATAGCAACTGTGTTCTTAGAGACAGTGTGATATAGTGACTGTGTTATCAGGTACAGTGTGATATTGTGGCTAGGTTATCAAATACAGTGTGACATAGCAACTGTGTTCTCAGATACAGTGTGATATAGTGACTGTGTTATCAAGTAAAGTGTGATATAGTGAATGTGTTATCAGATACAGTGTGATATAGTGACTGTGTTATCAGGAATAGTGTGATATTGTGGATATGTTATCAGATACAGTGTGACATAGTGACTGAGATATCCGATACAGCATGATATACTGACAGTGTTATCAGGTACAGTGTGAGATACTGACTGTGTTATCAGGTGCAGTGTGATATAGTGTGCTATGGTGACTGTGTTATCTGATAAAGTGTGATATAGTCACTGTGTTATCAGGTACTGTGTGATATTGCGACTGTGATATCAGCTACAGTGTGATATAGTGACTGTGTTATCAGATACAGTGTGATATATTGACTGTGTTATCAGGTACAATTGTATGGCGTTACTGTGTTATCAGATAAAGTGTGATATAGTAACTGTGTTATCAGGTACAGTGTGATATTGTGACTGTGATATCAGATACAGTGTGATATACTGACTGTGTTATGAGATACCGTTGGATATTGTGATTGTGTCTCAGGTACAGTTTGATATAGTGACTGTGTTATCAGATAAAATGTGTTGGTGTGACTGTGTTATCAGGTATAGTGTGATATTGTGACCACGTTATCAGGTATTGTGTGATATAGTGACTGTGTTATCAGGTACAGTGTGATATTGTGACTGTGATATCAGATGCAGTGTAATATTGTGACTGTGTTTTCAGATACAGTGTGACATATGACTGCGTTATCAGGTACAGTATGATATAGTGACTGTGTTATCAGATACAGTGTGGTATAGTGACTGTGTTATCAGATACAGTGTGATATAGTGACTGTGTTATCAGGAATAGCGTGATATTGTGGATATGTTATCAGATACAGTGTGACATAGTGACTGAGATATCCGATACAGCATGATATACTGACAGTGTTATCAGGTACAGTGTGAGATACTGACTGTGTTATCAGGTGCAGTGTGATATAGTGTGCTATGGTGACTGTGATATCTGATAAAGTGTGATATAGTCACTGTGTTATCAGGTACTGTGTGATATTGTGACTGTGATATCAGCTACAGTGTGATATAGTGACTGTGTTATCAGATACAGTGTGATATTGTGACTGTGTTATCAGATACAGTGTTTCATAGTGACTGTGATATCTGATACAGTGTGATATTGTGACTGTGTTATCAGGTACATTGTGATATTGTGACTGTGTTATCAGGTATAGTGTGATATTGTGCCTGGGATATCTGATACAGCGTGATATTCTGACAGTGTTATCAGGTACAATGTGATATAGTGACTGTGTTATCAGGTACAGTGTGATATATTGACTGTGTTATCAGGTACAATTGTATGGCGTTACTGTGTTATCAGATAAAGTGTGATATAGTAACTGTGTTATCAGGTACAGTGTGATATTGTGACTGTGATATCAGATACAGTGTGATATACTGACTGTGTTATGAGATACCGTTGGATATTGTGATTGTGTCTCAGGTACAGTGTGATATAGTGACTGTGTTATCAGATAAGATGTGTTGGTGTGACTGTGTTATCAGGTATAGTGTGATATTGTGACCACGTTATCAGGTATTGTGTGATATAGTGACTGTGTTATCAGGTACAGTGTGATATTGTGACTGTGATATCAGATGCAGTGTGATATTGTGACTGCGTTTTCAGATACAGTGTGACATATGACTGCGTTATCAGGTGCAGTATGATATAGTGACTGTGTTATCAGATACAGTGTGGTTTAGTGACTGTGTTATCAGATACAGTGTGATATTGTGACTGTTATCAGATACAGTGTGAAGATGTGACTGTGTTATCAGATAAAGTGTGATATTGTGACTGTGTTATCAGATACAGTGTGATACAGTGACTTTGTCATCAGGTACAGTGTGACATATTGAGTGTGATATCAGATAAAGTGTGGTATAGTGACTGTGTTTCCCGGTACAGTGTGATATTGTGACTGTGATATCAGATACAGTGCGATATAATGACTGTGATATTTGATACAGTGTGATATTGTGACTGTGTTTTCAGTTGTAATGTGATGTTGTGACTGTGATATCAGGTATAGTGTGATATATTTACTGTGTTATCAGATAGAATGTGATGGTGTGACGCTGTTATCAGATACAGTGTGATATTGTGCCTGTGATATCAGATACAGTGTGATATTGTGACTGTGCTATCAGATGCAGTGTGATATTGTGACTGTGATATCGGATACAGTGTTTCATAGTGACTGTGATATCTGATACAGTGTGATATTGTGACTGTGTTATGAGGTATAGTGTGATATTGTGCCTGGGATATCTGACACAGCGTGATATTCTGATAGTGTTATCAGGTACAATGTGATATAGTGACAGTATTATCAGGTACAGTGTGATATATTGACTGTGTTATCAGCTACAATGGCATGGTGTTACTGTGTTATAAGATATAGTGTGATATAATAACTGTGTTATCAGGTACAGTGTGATATTGTGACTGTGATGTCAGATACAGTGCGATATAATGATAGTGCTATGCGATACCGTTGGATATTGTGATTGTGTCTCAGGTGCAGTGTGATATAGTGACTGTGTTATCAGATGAAATGTGTTGGTGTGACTGTGTTATCAGGTATAGTGTGATATTGTGACCACATTATCAGGTATTGTGTGATATAGTGACTGTGTTATCAGATACAGTATGATATTGTGACTGTGTTATCAGATACAGTGTGATATAGTGACTGTGATATCAGATAAAGTGTGATATAGAGAAAATGTTATCAGGTACAGTGTGATATAGGGACTGTGATATCAAACACAGTGTGATTTAGTGACTGTGTTATCAGGTACAGTGTGATATTGTGACTGTGATATCAGATACAGTGTGATGTAGTGACTGTTTTATCAGATACAGTGTGATATTGTGACTGTGATATCAGATACAGTGTTACATAGTGAGGGTGATATCTGATACAGTGTGATATTGTTACTGTGTTCTCCAGTACAGTGTGATATAGTGACTGTGTTATCAGATAAAGTGTGATATTATGACTGTGATATCAGATACAGTGTGATATAGTGGCTGTGTTATCAGATACAGTGTGATATAGTGACTGTGATATCAGATAAAGTGTGATATAGAGAAAATGTTATCAGGTACAGTGTGATATAGGGACTGTGATATCAAATACAGTGTGATTTAGTGACTGTGTTATCAGGTACAGTGTGATATTGTGACTGTGATATCAGATACAGTGTGATGTAGTGACTGTTTTATCAGATACAGTGTGATATTGTGACTGTGATATCAGATACAGTGTTACATAGTGAGGGTGATATCTGATACAGTGTGATATTGTTACTGTGTTCTCCAGTACAGTGTGATATAGTGACTGTGTTATCAGATACAATGTGATGGTGTGACTTTATTATCAGGTATAGTGTGATATTGTGACTGTGTTATCAGATAAAGAGTGATATTGTGACTGTGTTATCAGGTACTGTGTGATATTGTGACTGTGATGCCAGATACAATGTGATATAGTGACTGTGAGATCAGGTACAGTGTGATATAGTGATTGTGTTATCGGATACAGTATGGTTTAATTATCAGGTACAGTGTGACATTGTGACAGTTTTATCAGGGATAGTCTGATATTGTGACTGAGACATCCGATACCGCGTGATATACAGACAGTGTTATCAGGTACAGTGTGAGATAGTGACTGTGTTATCAGGTACAGTGTGATATAGTGTGCTATGGTGACTGTGATATCTGATAAAGTGTGATATAGTGACTGTGTTTTCAGGTACAGTGTGATATTGCGACTGTGATATCAGATACAGTGTGATATAGTGACTGTGTTATCAGGTACAGTGTGATATTGTGACTGTGATACCAGATACAGTGTGATATAGTTACAGTGTTATCAGATACAGTGTGAAATTGTGAATGTGATATCAGATAAAGTGTGTCATAATGACTGTGATATCTGATACAGCATAATATTGTGACTCTGTTTTCAGGTACAGTGTGATATCGTGACTGTGTTATCAGGTAGTGTGTGATATTGTGACTGGGATATCTTATACAGCATGCTATTCTGACAGTGTTATCAGGTACAGTGTGATATAGTGACTGTGTTATCAGGTACAGTGTGATATATTGACTGTGTTATCAGCTACAATGGTATGGTGTGACTGTGTTATCAGATAAAGTGTGACATAGTAACTGTGTTCTCAGGTACTGTGTGATATATCGATTGTGTTTATCAGATACAGTGTGATATACTGACTCTGTTATGAGATACTGTTGGATATTGTGATTGTGTCTCAGGTACAGTGTGATATAGTGACTGTGTTATCAGATAAAATGTGTTGGTGTGACTGTGCTATCAGGTATAGTGTGATATTGTGACCACGTTATCAGGTATTGTGTGATATAGTGACTGTGTTATCAGGTACAGTGTGATATTGTGACTGTGTTATCAGATACAGTGTGACATATGACTGCGTTATCAGGTACAGTATGATATAGTGACTGTGTTATCAGATACAGTGTGGTATAGTGACTGTTATCAGATACAGTGTGATATTGTGACTGTTATCAGATACAGTGTGAAGATGTGACTGTGTTATCAGATAAAGTGTGATATTGTGACTGTGTTATCATATACAGTGTGATACAGTGACTGTGTGATCAGGTACAGTGTGACATAGTGAGTGTGATATCAGATACAGTGTGGTATAGTGACTGTGTTTCCCGGTACAGGGTGATATTGTGACTGTGATATCAGATACAGCGCGATATAGTGACTGTGATATTTCATACAGTGTGATATTGTGACTGGGTCATCAGGTACAGTGTGACATTGTGACTCTGATATCAGATACAGTGAGATGTAGTGACTGTGTTATCAGATACAGTGTGATATTGTGACTGTGTTAACGGATACAGTGTGATATAGTAGCTGTGTTATCAGATACAGTGTGATATTGTGACTGTGATATCAGATACAGTGTGTCATAATGACTGTGATATCTGATACAGTGTGATATTGTGACTCTGTTTTCAGGTACAGTGTGATATTGTGACTGCGTTATCAGGTAGAGTGTGATATTGTGACTGTGATATCAGATACAGTCTGATGTAGTGACTGTGTTATCAGATACAGTGTGATATTGTGACTGTGTTATCAGATACAGTGTGATAATGTGGCTGTGTTATCAGATAAAGCGTGATATTGTGACTAAGATATCAGATAGAGTGTGACGTAGTGACTGTGATATCTGATACAGTGTGATATTGTTACTGTGTTCTCCAGTACAGTGTGATATTGTGACTGTGTTATCAGATACAATGTGATGGTGTGATTGTGTTATCAGAAACAGTGTGAAACTGTGACTGTGTTATCAGATACAGTGTGATATTGTGACTGGGATATCAGATACAGTGTGTCATATGACTGTGCGATCGGGTACAGTGTGATATAGTGATTGTGTTATCGGATACAGTGTGGCTTAGTGACTTGGTATCAGATGCAGTGTGACATTGTGACTGTATTTTCCGATACAGTGTGATGGTGTGACTGTATTATCAGATACAATGTGATATAGTGACTGTGTTATCAGGTACCATGTGATATTGTGACTGTGATGTCAGATACAGTGTGACATAGTGTCTGTGATATTTGTTACAGTGCGAAATTGTGACTGTGTTATCAGATACAGTGTGATATAGTGGCTGTGTTATCAGATACAGTGTGATATTGTGACTGTGTTATCAGGTAGAGTGTGATATTGTGACTGTGATATCAGATACAGTCTGATGTAATGACTGTGTTATCAGATACAGTGTGATATTGTGACTGTGTTATCAGATACAGTGTGATATTTTGACTTTGTTATCAAATACAGTGTGTCATGATGACTGTGATATCTGATACAGTGTGATATTGTGACTCTGTTTTCAGGTACAGTGTGATATTGTGACTGTGTTATCAGGTAGAGTGTGATATTGTGACTGTGATATCAGATACAGTCTGATGTAGTGACTGTGTTATCAGATACAGTGTGATATTGTGACTGTGTTATCAGATACAGTGTGATAATGTGGCTGTGTTATCAGATAAAGCATGATATTGTGACTAAGATATCAGATAGAGTGTGACATAGTGACTGTGATATCTGATACAGTGTGATATTGTTACTGTGTTCTCCAGTACAGTGTGATATTGTGACTGTGTTATCAGATACAGTGTGATATAGTGACTGTGATATCAGATATAGTGGGAATAGTGACTGTGTTATCAGGTACAGTATGATATAGTGACTGTGATATCAGATACAGTATGATATAGTGACTGTGTTATCAGATACAGTGTGATATTGTGACTGGGATGTCAGATACAGTGTGAGAAAGTGTCTGTGATATTTGTTACAGTGCGATATAGTGGCTGTGTTATCAGATACAGAGTGAAATTGTGACTGTGTTCTCAGGTACAGTGTGATATTGTGACTGTGTTATGAGATACAAGGTGATGGTGTGACTGTGTTATCAGGTATAGTGTGATACAATGACTTTTATCATATTCAGTGTGATATTGTGACTGAGATATCTGATACAGCAAGATATTGTGACTGTGTTATCAGGTACAGTGTGATATTGTGACTGTGATATCTGATACAGTGTGATATTGTGACTGTGTTATCAGGTACAGTGTGATATTGTGACTGTGAAATCAGATACAGTGTGATATAGTGACTGCGATATCTGATACAGTGTGACATTTTGACTGTGTTATCAGATACAGCGTGATATTTTGACTGAGATATCTAATACAGCGTGTGATTCTGACAGTGTTATCAGGTAAAGTGTGTTATTGTGACTGTTGTATCAGGTACATTGTGATATTGTGACTGAGACATCCAATACAGCGTGATATACTGACAGTGTTATCAGGTACAGTGCGAGATAGTGACTGTGTTATCAGGTACAGTGTGATATAGAGTGATATGGTGACTGTGATATCTGATAAAGTGTGATATAGTCACTGTGTTATCAGGTACAATGTGATATTGTGACTGTGATATCAGATACAGTGTGATATAGTGACTGTGTTATCAGATACAGTGTGATATTGTGACTGTAATCAGGTATAGTGTGATATACTGTGTTATCAGCTACAATGGTATGGTGTGACGGTGTTATCAGATAAAGTGTGATATAGTAACTGTGTTATCAGGTACAGTGTGATATATTGATTGTGTTTATCAGATACAGTGTGATATGGAGAAAATGTTATCAGGTACAGTGTGATATAGTGACTGTGATATCAGATCCAGTGTGGTATAGTGACTGTGATATCACATACAGTGTGATATAGTGACTGTGTTATCAGGTACAGTGTGACATTGTGACTGTGATATCAGATACAGTGTGATGTAGTGACTGTGCTATCAGATACAGTATGATATTGTGACTGTGTTATCAGATACAGTGTGATATAGTGGCTGTGTTGTCAGATACAGTGTGATATTGTGACTGTGATATCAGATACAGTGTGTCATAATGACTGTGATATCTGATACAGTGTGATATTGTGACTCTGTTTTCAGGTACAGTGTGATATTGTGACTGCGTTATCAGGTACAGTGTGATATTGTGACTGTGATATCAGATACAGTCTGATGTAGTGACTGTGTTATCAGTTACAGTGTGATAATGTGGCTGTGTTATCAAAAAAAGCGTGATATTGTGACTATGATATCAGATAGAGTGTGACATAGTGACTGTGATATCTGATACAGTGTGATATTGTTACTGTGTTCTCCAGTACAGTGTGATATTGTGACTGTGTTATCAGATACAATGTGATGGTGTGACTGCGTTATCAGAAACAGTGTGATACTGTGACTGTGTTATCAGATACAGTGTGATATTGTGACTGGGATATCAGATACAGTGTGCCATATGACTGTGCGATCAGGTACAGTGTGATATAATGATTTTGTTATCGGATACAGTGTGGCTTAGTGACTGTGGTATCAGATGCGGTGTGACATTGCGACTGTATTATCCGATACAGTGTGATGGTGTGACTGTATTTTTAGATACAATGTGATATAGTGATTGTGTTATGAGGTACCATGTGATATTCTGACTGTGATGTCAGATACAGTGTGAGAAAGTGTCTGTGATAATTGTTACAGTGTGAAATTATGACTGTGTTATCAGATACAGTGAGATATAGTGGCTGTGTTATCAGATACAGTGTGATATTGTGACTGTGTTATCAGGTAGAGTGTGATATTGTGACTGTGATATCAGATACAGTCTGATGTAATGATTGTGTTATCAGATACAGTGTGATATTGTGACTGTGTTATCAGATACAGTGTGATATTGCGACTTTGTTATCAGATACAGTGTGTCATAATGACTGTGATATCTGATACAGTGTGATATTGTGACTGTGTTATCAGGTACAGTGTGATATTGTGACTGTGATATCTGATACAGTGTGATATTGTGACTGTGTTATCAGGTACAGTGTGATATTGTGACTGTGAAATCAGATACAGTGTGATATAGTGACTGCGATATCTGATACAGTGTGACATTTTGACTGTGTTATCAGATACAGCGTGATATTTTGACTGAGATATCTAATACAGCGTGTGATTCTGACAGTGTTATCAGGTAAAGTGTGTTATTGTGACTGTTGTATCAGGTACATTGTGATATTGTGACTGAGATATCCAATACAGCGTGATATACTGACAGTGCTATCAGGTACAGTGCGAGATAGTGACTGTGTTATCAGGTACAGTGTGATATAGTGTGATATGGTGACTGTGATATCTGATAAAGTGTGATATAGTCACTGTGTTATCAGGTACAGTGTGATATAGTGACTGTGATATCAGATCCAGTGTGGTATAGTGACTGTGTTATCAGGTACAGTGTGACATTGTGACTGCGATATCAGATAAAGTGTGATGTAGTGACTGTGTTATCAGATACAATGTGATATTGTGACTGTGTTATCGGATACAGTGTGATATAGTGGCTGTGTTATCAGCTAACAGTGTGATATTGTGATTGTGATATCAGATACAGTGTGAAATAGTGACTGTGATATCAGATACAGTGTGATATAGTAACTGTGATATCACATACAGTGTGATATAGTGACTGTGTTATCAGGTACAGTGTGACATTGTGACTGTGATATCAGATACAGTGTGATTTCGTGACTGTGATATCAGATACAGTGTGATATTGTGACTGTGTTATCGGATACAGTGTGATATAGTGGCTGTTTTGTCAGATACAGTGTGATATTGTGACTGTGATATCAGATACAGTCTGATGTAGTGACTGTGTTATCAGATACAGTGTGATAATGTGGCTGTGTTATCAAAAAAAGCGTGATATTGTGACTATGATATCAGATAGAGTGTGACATAGTGACTGTGATATCTGATACAGTGTGATATTGTTACTGTGTTCTCCAGTACAGTGTGATATTGTGACTGTGTTATCAGATACAATGTGATGGTGTGACTGTGATATCAGGAATAGTGTGATATTGTGGATATGTTATCAGATACAGTGTGACATAGTGACTGAGATATCCGATACAGCATGATATACTGACAGTGTTATCAGGTACAGTGTGAGATACTGACTGTGTTATCAGGTGCAGTGTGATATAGTGTGCTATGGTGACTGTGATATCTGATAAAGTGTGATATAGTCACTGTGTTATCAGGTACTGTGTGATATTCTGACTGTGATATCAGCTACAGTGTGATATAGTGACTGTGTTATCAGATACAGTGTGATATTGTGACTGTGATATCAGATACAGTGTTTCATAGTGACTGTGATATCTGATACAGTGTGATATTGTGACTGTGTTATCAGGTACATTGTGATATTGTGACTGTGTTATCAGGTATAGTGTGATATTGTGCCTGGGATATCTGATACAGCGTGATATTCTGACAGTGTTATCAGGTACAATGTGATATAGTGACTGTGTTATGAGGTACAGTGTGATATATTGACTGTGTTATCAGGTACAATTGTATGGCGTTACTGTGTTATCAGATAAAGTGTGATATAGTAACTGTGTTGTCAGGTACAGTGTGATATTGTGACTGTGATATCAGATACAGTGTGATATACTGACTGTGTTATGAGATACCGTTGGATATTGTGATTGTGTCTCAGGTACAGTGTGATATAGTGACTGTGTTATCAGATAAGATGTGTTGGTGTGACTGTGTTATCAGGTATAGTGTGATATTGTGACCACGTTATCAGGTATTGTGTGATATAGTGACTGTGTTATCAGGTACAGTGTGATATTGTGACTGTGATATCAGATGCAGTGTGATATTGTGACTGTGTTTTCAGATACAGTGTGACATATGACTGTGTTATCAGGTGCAGTATGATATAGTGACTGTGTTATCAGATACAGTGTGGTATAGTGACTGTGTTATCAGATACAGTGTGATATTGTGACTGTTATCAGATACAGTGTGAAGATGTGACTGTGTTATCAGATAAAGTGTGATATTGTGACTGTGTTATCAGATACAGTGTGATACAGTGACTGTGTCATCAGGTACAGTGTGACATATTGAGTGTGATATCAGATAAAGTGTGGTATAGTGACTGTGTTTCTCGATACAGTGTGATATTTTGACTGTGATATCAGATACAGTGCGATATAGTGACTGTGATATTTGATACAGTGTGATATTGTGACTGTGTTTTCAGTTGTAATGTGATGTTGTGACTGTGATATCAGGTATAGTGTGATATATTTACTGTGTTATGAGATAGAATGTGATGGTGTGACGCTGTTATCAGATACAGTGTGATATTGTGCCTGTGATATCAGATACAGTGTGATATTGTTACTGTGCTATCAGATGCAGTGTGATGTAGTGACTGTGATATCAGATACAGTGTGGTATTGTGACTGTGTTATCGGATACAGTGTGATATAGTGGCTGTTTTGTCAGATACAGTGTGATATTGTGACTGTGATATCAGATACAGTGTGTCATAATGACTGTGATATCTGATACAGTGTGATATTGTGACTCTGTTTTCAGGTACAGTGTGATATTGTGACTCTGTTATCAGGTAGAGTGTGATATTGTGACTGTGATATCAGATACAGTCTGATGTAGTGACTGTGTTATCAGATACAGTGTGATCATGTGGCTGTGTTATCAAAAAAAGCGTGATATTGTGACTATGATATCAGATAGAGTGTGACATAGTGACTGTGATATCTGATACAGTGTGATATTGTTACTGTGTTCTCCAGTACAGTGTGATATTGTGACTGTGTTATCAGATACAATGTGATGGTGTGACTGTGTTATCAGGAATAGTGTGATATTGTGGATATGTTATCAGATACAGTGTGACATAGTGACTGAGATATCCGATACAGCATGATATACTTACAGTGTTATCAGGTACAGTGTGATATAGTGTGCTATGGTGACTGTGATATCTGATAAAGTGTGATATAGTCACTGTGTTATCAGGTACAGTTTGATATTGTGACTGTGATATCAGCTACAGTGTGATATAGTGACTGTGTTATCAGATACAGTGTGATATTGTGACTGTAATCAGGTATAGTGTGATATACTGTGTTATCAGCTACAATGGTATGGTGTGACTGTGTTTTCAGATAAAGTGTGATATAGTAACTGTGTTATCAGGTACAGTGTGATATATTGATTGTGTTTATCAGATACAGTGTGATATGGAGAAAATGTTATCAGGTACAGTGTGATATAGTTACTGTGATATCAGATCCAGCGTGGTATAGTGACTGTGTTATCAGGTACAGTGTGACATTGTGACTGTGATATCAGATACAGTGTGATGTAGTGACTGTGTTATCAGATACAGTGTGATATTGTGACTGTGTTATCGGATACAGTATGATATAGTGGCTGTGTTATCAGATACAGTGTGATATTGTGACTGTGATATCAGATACAGTGTGTCATAATGACTGTGATATCTGATACAGTGTGATATTGTGACTCTGTTTTCAGGTACAGTGTGATATTGTGACCCTGTTTTCAGGTACAGTGTGATATTGTGACTGTGATATCAGATACAGTGCGATATAATGACAGTGCTATGCGATACCGTTGGATATTGTGATTGTGTCTCAGGTGCAGTGTGATATAGTGACTGTGTTATCAGATGAAATGTGTTGGTGTGACTGTGTTATCAGGTATAGTGTGATATTGTGACCACATTATCAGGTATTGTGTGATATAGTGACTGTGTTATCAGATACAGTATGATATTGTGACTGTGTTATCAGATACAGTGTGATATAGTGACTGTGATATCAGATAAAGTGTGATATAGAGAAAATGTTATCAGGTACAGTGTGATATAGTGACTGTGATATCAAATACAGTGTGATTTAGTGACTGTGTTATCAGGTACAGTGTGATATTGCGACTGTGATATCAGATACAGTGTGATGTAGTGACTGTGTTATCAGGTAGAGTGTGATATTGTGACTGTGATATCAGATACAGTCTGATGTAGTGACTGTGTTATCAGATACAGTGTGATATTGTGACTGTGTTATCAGATACAGTGTGATATAGTGGCTGTGTTATCAGATAAAGCGTGATATTGTGACTATGATATCAGATAGAGTGTGACATAGTGACTGTGATTTCTGATACAGTGTGATATTGTTACTGTGTTCTCCAGTACAGTGTGATATTGTGACTATGTTATCAGATACAATGTGATGGTGTCACTGTGTTATCAGGTATAGTGTGATATTGTGACTGTGTTATCAGATACAGTGTGATATTGTGACTGGGATATCAGATACAGTGTGTCATATGACTGTGCGATCAGGTACAGTGTGATATAGTGATTGTGTCATCGGATACAATGTGGCTTAGTGACTGTGATATCAGATGCAGTGTTATATAGTGACTGTGTTATCAGGTACCATGTGATATTGTGACTGTGATGTCAAATACAATGTGATTTAGTGACTGTGTTATCAGATACAGTGTGATATTGTGACTATGATATCAGATACAGTGTGACATAGTGTCTGTGATATTTGCTACAGTGTGAAATTGTGACTGTGTTCTCAGGTACAGTGTGATATTGTGACTGTGTTATGAGGTACAAGGTGATGGTGTGACTGTGTTATCAGGTATAGTGTAATACAATGACTTTTTATCATGTTCAGTGTGATATTGTGACTGAGATATCTGATACAGCATAATATTGTGACTGTGTTATCAGATACAGTGTTTCATAGTGACTGTGATATCTGATACAGTGTGATATTGTGACTGTGTTATCAGGTACAATGTGATATTGTGACTGTGTCATCAGGTATAGTGTGATATTGTGCCTGGGTTATCTGAAACAGCGTGATATTCTGACAGTTTTGTCAGGTACAATGTGATATAGTGACTGTGTTATCAGGTACAGTGTAATATATTGACTGTGTTATCAGGTACAATTGTATGGCGTTACTGTGTTATCAGATAAAGTGTGATATACTAACTGTGTTATCAGGTACAGTGTGATATTGTGACTGTGATATCAGATACAGTGTGATATACTGACTGTGTTATGAGATACCGTTGGATATTGTGATTGTGTCTCAGGTACAGTGTGATATAGTGACTGTGTTATCAGATATAATGTGTTGGTTTGACTGTGTAATCTGGTATAGTGTGATATTGTGACCACGTTATCAGGTATTGTGTGATATAGTGACTGTGTTATCAGGTACAGAGTGATATTGTGACTGTGATATCAGATACAGTGTGATATTGTGACTGTGTTATCAGATACAGTGTGACATATGACTGTGTTATCAGGTACAGTATGATATAGTGACTGTGTTATCACATACAGTGTGATATAGTGACTGTTATCAGATAAAGTGTGATATTGTGACAGTGTTATCAGATACAATGTGATAAAGTGACTGTGTCATCAGGTACAGTGTGACATAGTGAGTGTGATATCAGATACAGTGTGGTATAGTGACTGTGTTTCCCGGTACAGTGTGATATTGTGACTGTGATATCAGATACAGTGCGATATAGTGACTGCGTTATCAGGTAGAGTGTGATATTGTGACTGTGATATCAGATACAGTCTGATGTAGTGACTGTGTTATCAGATACAGTGTGATATTGTGACTGTGTTATCAGATACAATGTGATGGTGTGACTGTGATATCAGGAATAGTGTGATATTGTGGATATGTTATCAGATACAGTGTGACATAGTGACTGAGATATCCGATACAGCATGATATACTGACAGTGTTATCAGGTACAGTGTGAGATCCTGACTGTGTTATCAGGTGCAGTGTGATATAGTGTGCTATGGTGACTGTGATATCTGATAAAGTGTGATATAGTCACTGTGTTATCAGGTACTGTGTGATATTCTGACTGTGATATCAGCTACAGTGTGATATAGTGACTGTGTTATCAGATACAGTGTGATATTGTGACTGTGATATCAGATACAGTGTTTCATAGTGACTGTGATATCTGATACAGTGTGATATTGTGACTGTGTTATCAGGTACATTGTGATATTGTGACTGTGTTATCAGGTATAGTGTGATATTGTGCCTGGGATATCTGATACAGCGTGATATTCTGACAGTGTTATCAGGTACAATGTGATATAGTGACTGTGTTATCAGGTACAGTGTGATATATTGACTGTGTTATCAGGTACAATTGTATGGCGTTACTGTGTTAACAGATAAAGTGTGATATAGTAACTGTGTTGTCAGGTACAGTGTGATATTGTGACTGTGATATCAGATACAGTGTGATATACTGACTGTGTTATGAGATACCGTTGGATATTGTGATTGTGTCTCAGGTACAGTGTGATATAGTGACTGTGTTATCAGATAAGATGTGTTGGTGTGACTGTGTTATCAGGTATAGTGTGATATTGTGACCACGTTATCAGGTATTGTGTGATATAGTGACTGTGTTATCAGGTACAGTGTGATATTGTGACTGTGATATCAGATGCAGTGTGATATTGTGACTGTGTTTTCAGATACAGTGTGACATATGACTGTGTTATCAGGTGCAGTATGATATAGTGACTGTGTTATCAGATACAGTGTGGTATAGTGACTGTGTTATCAGATACAGTGTGATATTGTGACTGTTATCAGATACAGTGTGAAGATGTGACTGTGTTATCAGATAAAGTGTGATATTGTGACTGTGTTATCAGATACAGTGTGATACAGTGACTGTGTCATCAGGTACAGTGTGACATATTGAGTGTGATATCAGATAAAGTGTGGTATAGTGACTGTGTTTCTCGATACAGTGTGATATTTTGACTGTGATATCAGATACAGTGCGATATAGTGACTGTGATATTTGATACAGTGTGATATTGTGACTGTGTTTTCAGTTGTAATGTGATGTTGTGACTGTGATATCAGGTATAGTGTGATATATTTACTGTGTTATGAGATAGAATGTGATGGTGTGACGCTGTTATCAGATACAGTGTGATATTGTGCCTGTGATATCAGATACATTGTGATATTGTTACTGTGCTATCAGATGCAGTGTGATGTAGTGACTGTGATATCAGATACAGTGTGGTATTGTGACTGTGTTATCGGATACAGTGTGATATAGTGGCTGTTTTGTCAGATACAGTGTGATATTGTGACTGTGATATCAGATACAGTGTGTCATAATGACTGTGATATCTGATACAGTGTGATATTGTTACTGTGTTCTCCAGTACAGTGTGATATTGTGACTGTGTTATCAGATACAATGTGATGGTGTGACTGTGATATCAGGAATAGTGTGATATTGTGGATATGTTATCAGATACAGTGTGACATAGTGACTGAGATATCCGATACAGCATGATATACTGACAGTGTTATCAGGTACAGTGTGAGATACTGACTGTGTTATCAGGTGCAGTGTGATATAGTGTGCTATGGTGACTGTGATATCTGATAAAGTGTGATATAGTCACTGTGTTATCAGGTACTGTGTGATATTCTGACTGTGATATCAGCTACAGTGTGATATAGTGACTGTGTTATCAGATACAGTGTGATATTGTGACTGTGATATCAGATACAGTGTTTCATAGTGACTGTGATATCTGATACAGTGTGATATTGTGACTGAGTTATCAGGTACATTGTGATATTGTGACTGTGTTATCAGGTATAGTGTGATATTGTGCCTGGGATATCTGATACAGCGTGATATTCTGACAGTGTTATCAGGTACAATGTGATATAGTGACTGTGTTATGAGGTACAGTGTGATATATTGACTGTGTTATCAGGTACAATTGTATGGCGTTACTGTGTTATCAGATAAAGTGTGATATAGTAACTGTGTTGTCAGGTACAGTGTGATATTGTGACTGTGATATCAGATACAGTGTGATATACTGACTGTGTTATGAGATACCGTTGGATATTGTGATTGTGTCTCAGGTACAGTGTGATATAGTGACTGTGTTATCAGATAAGATGTGTTGGTGTGACTGTGTTATCAGGTATAGTGTGATATTGTGACCACGTTATCAGGTATTGTGTGATATAGTGACTGTGTTATCAGGTACAGTGTGATATTGTGACTGTGATATCAGATGCAGTGTGATATTGTGACTGTGTTTTCAGATACAGTGTGACATATGACTGTGTTATCAGGTGCAGTATGATATAGTGACTGTGTTATCAGATACAGTGTGGTATAGTGACTGTGTTATCAGATACAGTGTGATATTGTGACTGTTATCAGATACAGTGTGAAGATGTGACTGTGTTATCAGATAAAGTGTGATATTGTGACTGTGTTATCAGATACAGTGTGATACAGTGACTGTGTCATCAGGTACAGTGTGACATATTGAGTGTGATATCAGATAAAGTGTGGTATAGTGACTGTGTTTCTCGATACAGTGTGATATTTTGACTGTGATATCAGATACAGTGCGATATAGTGACTGTGATATTTGATACAGTGTGATATTGTGACTGTGTTTTCAGTTGTAATGTGATGTTGTGACTGTGATATCAGGTATAGTGTGATATATTTACTGTGTTATGAGATAGAATGTGATGGTGTGACGCTGTTATCAGATACAGTGTGATATTGTGCCTGTGATATCAGATACAGTGTGATATTGTTACTGTGCTATCAGATGCAGTGTGATGTAGTGACTGTGATATCAGATACAGTGTGGTATTGTGACTGTGTTATCGGATACAGTGTGATATAGTGGCTGTTTTGTCAGATACAGTGTGATATTGTGACTGTGATATCAGATACAGTGTGTCATAATGACTGTGATATCTGATACAGTGTGATATTGTGACTCTGTTTTCAGGTACAGTGTGATATTGTGACTCTGTTATCAGGTAGAGTGTGATATTGTGACTGTGATATCAGATACAGTCTGATGTAGTGACTGTGTTATCAGATACAGTGTGATCATGTGGCTGTGTTATCAAAAAAAGCGTGATATTGTGACTATGATATCAGATAGAGTGTGACATAGTGACTGTGATATCTGATACAGTGTGATATTGTTACTGTGTTCTCCAGTACAGTGTGATATTGTGACTGTGTTATCAGATACAATGTGATGGTGTGACTGTGTTATCAGGAATAGTGTGATATTGTGGATATGTTATCAGATACAGTGTGACATAGTGACTGAGATATCCGATACAGCATGATATACTTACAGTGTTATCAGGTACAGTGTGATATAGTGTGCTATGGTGACTGTGATATCTGATAAAGTGTGATATAGTCACTGTGTTATCAGGTACAGTTTGATATTGTGACTGTGATATCAGCTACAGTGTGATATAGTGACTGTGTTATCAGATACAGTGTGATATTGTGACTGTAATCAGGTATAGTGTGATATACTGTGTTATCAGCTACAATGGTATGGTGTGACTGTGTTTTCAGATAAAGTGTGATATAGTAACTGTGTTATCAGGTACAGTGTGATATATTGATTGTGTTTATCAGATACAGTGTGATATGGAGAAAATGTTATCAGGTACAGTGTGATATAGTTACTGTGATATCAGATCCAGCGTGGTATAGTGACTGTGTTATCAGGTACAGTGTGACATTGTGACTGTGATATCAGATACAGTGTGATGTAGTGACTGTGTTATCAGATACAGTGTGATATTGTGACTGTGTTATCGGATACAGTATGATATAGTGGCTGTGTTATCAGATACAGTGTGATATTGTGACTGTGATATCAGATACAGTGTGTCATAATGACTGTGATATCTGATACAGTGTGATATTGTGACTCTGTTTTCAGGTACAGTGTGATATTGTGACCCTGTTTTCAGGTACAGTGTGATATTGTGACTGTGATATCAGATACAGTGCGATATAATGACAGTGCTATGCGATACCGTTGGATATTGTGATTGTGTCTCAGGTGCAGTGTGATATAGTGACTGTGTTATCAGATGAAATGTGTTGGTGTGACTGTGTTATCAGGTATAGTGTGATATTGTGACCACATTATCAGGTATTGTGTGATATAGTGACTGTGTTATCAGATACAGTATGATATTGTGACTGTGTTATCAGATACAGTGTGATATAGTGACTGTGATATCAGATAAAGTGTGATATAGAGAAAATGTTATCAGGTACAGTGTGATATAGTGACTGTGATATCAAATACAGTGTGATTTAGTGACTGTGTTATCAGGTACAGTGTGATATTGCGACTGTGATATCAGATACAGTGTGATGTAGTGACTGTGTTATCAGGTAGAGTGTGATATTGTGACTGTGATATCAGATACAGTCTGATGTAGTGACTGTGTTATCAGATACAGTGTGATATTGTGACTGTGTTATCAGATACAGTGTGATATAGTGGCTGTGTTATCAGATAAAGCGTGATATTGTGACTATGATATCAGATAGAGTGTGACATAGTGACTGTGATTTCTGATACAGTGTGATATTGTTACTGTGTTCTCCAGTACAGTGTGATATTGTGACTATGTTATCAGATACAATGTGATGGTGTCACTGTGTTATCAGGTATAGTGTGATATTGTGACTGTGTTATCAGATACAGTGTGATATTGTGACTGGGATATCAGATACAGTGTGTCATATGACTGTGCGATCAGGTACAGTGTGATATAGTGATTGTGTCATCGGATACAATGTGGCTTAGTGACTGTGATATCAGATGCAGTGTTATATAGTGACTGTGTTATCAGGTACCATGTGATATTGTGACTGTGATGTCAAATACAATGTGATTTAGTGACTGTGTTATCAGATACAGTGTGATATTGTGACTATGATATCAGATACAGTGTGACATAGTGTCTGTGATATTTGCTACAGTGTGAAATTGTGACTGTGTTCTCAGGTACAGTGTGATATTGTGACTGTGTTATGAGGTACAAGGTGATGGTGTGACTGTGTTATCAGGTATAGTGTAATACAATGACTTTTTATCATGTTCAGTGTGATATTGTGACTGAGATATCTGATACAGCATAATATTGTGACTGTGTTATCAGATACAGTGTTTCATAGTGACTGTGATATCTGATACAGTGTGATATTGTGACTGTGTTATCAGGTACAATGTGATATTGTGACTGTGTCATCAGGTATAGTGTGATATTGTGCCTGGGTTATCTGAAACAGCGTGATATTCTGACAGTTTTGTCAGGTACAATGTGATATAGTGACTGTGTTATCAGGTACAGTGTAATATATTGACTGTGTTATCAGGTACAATTGTATGGCGTTACTGTGTTATCAGATAAAGTGTGATATACTAACTGTGTTATCAGGTACAGTGTGATATTGTGACTGTGATATCAGATACAGTGTGATATACTGACTGTGTTATGAGATACCGTTGGATATTGTGATTGTGTCTCAGGTACAGTGTGATATAGTGACTGTGTTATCAGATATAATGTGTTGGTTTGACTGTGTAATCTGGTATAGTGTGATATTGTGACCACGTTATCAGGTATTGTGTGATATAGTGACTGTGTTATCAGGTACAGAGTGATATTGTGACTGTGATATCAGATACAGTGTGATATTGTGACTGTGTTATCAGATACAGTGTGACATATGACTGTGTTATCAGGTACAGTATGATATAGTGACTGTGTTATCACATACAGTGTGATATAGTGACTGTTATCAGATAAAGTGTGATATTGTGACAGTGTTATCAGATACAATGTGATAAAGTGACTGTGTCATCAGGTACAGTGTGACATAGTGAGTGTGATATCAGATACTGTGTGGTATAGTGACTGTGTTTCCCGGTACAGTGTGATATTGTGACTGTGATATCAGATACAGTGCGATATAGTGACTGCGTTATCAGGTAGAGTGTGATATTGTGACTGTGATATCAGATACAGTCTGATGTAGTGACTGTGTTATCAGATACAGTGTGATATTGTGACTGTGTTATCAGATACAGTGTGATAATGTGGCTGTGTTATCAGATAAAGCGTGATATTGTGACTAAGATATCAGATAGAGTGTGACGTAGTGACTGTGATATCTGATACAGTGTGATATTGTTACTGTGTTCTCCAGTACAGTGTGATATTGTGACTGTGTTATCAGATACAATATGATGGTGTGACTGTGTTATCAGAAACAGTGTGATACTGTTACTGTGTTATCAGATACAGTGTGATATTGTGACTGGGATATCAGATACAGTGTGTCATATGACTGTGCGATCAGGTAGAGTGTGATATACTGATTATGTTATCGGATAAAGTGTGGCTTAGTGAATGTGGTATCAGATGCAGTGTGACATTGTGACTGTATTATCCAATACAGTGTGATGGTGTGACTGTATTTTCAGATACAATGTGATATAGTGACTGTGTTATCAGGTACCATGTGATATTGTGACTGTGATGTCAGATACAGTGTGACATAGTGTCTGTGATATTTGTTACAGTGTGAAATTGTGACTGTGTTATCAGATACAGTGTGATATAGTGGCTGTGTTATCAGATACAGTGTGATATTGTGACTGTGTTATCAGGTAGAGTGTGAGATTGTGACTGTGATATCAGATACAGTCTGATGTAATGACTGTGATATCAGATACAGTGTGATATTGTGACTGTGTTATCAGATACAGTGTGATATTGTGACTTTGTTATCAGATACAGTGTGTCATAATGACTGTGATATCTGATACAGTGTGATATTGTGACTCTGCTTTCAGGTACAGTGTGATATCGTGACCGTGTTATCAGGTAGAGTGTGATATTGTGACTGTGATATCAGATACAGTCTGATGTAGTGACTGTGTTATCAGATACAGTGTGATATTGTGACTGTGTTATCAGATACAGTGTGATATAATGGCTGTGTTATCAGATAAAGCGTGATATTGTGACTATGATATCAGATAGAGTGTGACATAGTGAAAGTGATTTCTGATACAGTGTGATATTGTTACTGTGTTCTCCAGTACAGTGTGATATTGTGACTGTGTTATCAGATACAATGTGATGGTGTGACTGTGTTATCAGGAATAGTGTGATATTGTGGATATGTTATCAGATACAGTGTGACATAGTGACTGAGATATCCAATACAGCATGATATACTGACAGTGTTATCAGGTACAGTGTGAGATACTGACTGTGTTATCAGGTGCAGTGTGATATAGTGTGCTATGGTGACTGTGATATCTGATAAAGTGTGATATAGTCACTGTGTTATCAGGTACTGTGTGATATTGTGACTGTGATATCAGCTACAGTGTGATATTGTGACTGTGTTATCAGATACAGTGTGATATTGTGACTGTGATATCAGATACAGTGTTTCATAGTGACTGTGATATCTGATACAGTGTGATATTGTGACTGTGTTATCAGGTACATTGTGATATTGTGACTGTGTTATCAGGTATAGTGTGATATTGTGCCTGGGATATCTGATACAGCGTGATATTCTGGCAGTGTTATCAGGTACAATGTGATATAGTGACTGTGTTATCAGGTACAGTGTGATATATTGACTGTGTTATCAGGTACAGTGTGATATTGTGACTGGGATATCAGATACAGTGTGTCATATGACTGTGCGATCAGGTACAGTGTGATATAGTGATTGTGTTATCGGATACAATGTGGCTTAGTGACTGTGATATCAGATGCAGTGTTATATAGTGACTGTGTTATCAGGTACCATGTGATATTGTGACTGTGATGTCAAATACAATGTGATTTAGTGACTGTGTTATCAGATACAGTGTGATATTGTGACTGTGATATCAGATACAGTGTGACATAGTGTCTGTGATATTTGTTACAGTGTGAAATTATGACTGTGTTCTCAGGTACAGTGTGATATTGTGACTGTGTTATGAGATACAAGGTGATGGTGTGACTGTGTTATCAGGTATAGTGTAATACAATGACTTTTATCATGTTCAGTGTGATATTGTGACTGAGATATCTGATACAGCATAATATTGTGACTGTGTTATCAGATACAGTGTTTCATAGTGACTGTGATATCTGATACAGTGTGATAATGTGACTGTGTTATCAGGTACAATGTGATATTGTGACTGTGTTATCAGGTATAGTGTGATATTGTGCCTGGGATATCTGATACAGCGTGATATTCTGACAGTGTTATCAGGTACAATGTGATATAGTGACTGTGTTATCAGGTACAGTGTGATATATTGACTGTGTTATCAGGTACAATTGTATGGCGTTACTGTGTTATCAGATAAACTGTGATATAGTAACTGTGTTATCAGGTACAGTGTGATATTGTGACTGTGATATCAGATACAGTGTGATAAACTGACTGTGTTATGAGATACCATTGGATATTGTGATTGTGTCTCAGGTACAGTGTGATATAGTGACTGTGCTATCAGATAAAATGTGTTGGTGTGACTGTGTTATCAGGTATAGTGTGATATTGTGACCACGTTATCAGGTATTGTGTGATATAGTGACTGTGTTATCAGGTACAGTGTGATATTGTGACTGTGATATCAGATACAGTGTGATATTGTGACTGTGTTATCAGATACAGTGTGACATATGACTGTGTTATCAGGTACAGTATGATATAGTGACTGTGTTATCACATACATTGTGGTATAGTGACTGTGTTATCAGATACAGTGTGATATTGTGAGTGTTATCAGATACAGTGTGAAGATGTGACTGTGTTATCAGATAAAGTGTGATATTGTGACAGTGTTATCAGATACAATGTGATAGAGTGATTGTGTCATCAGGTACAGTGTGACATAGTGAGTGTGATATCAGATACAGTGTGGTATAGTGACTGTGTTTCCCGGTACAGTGCGATATTGTGACTGTGATATCAGATACAGTCTGATGTAGTGACTGTGTTGTCAGATAAAGTGTGATATTGTGACTGTGTTATCAGATACAGTGTGATAATGTGGCTGTGTTATCAGATAAAGCGTGATATTGTGACTATGGTATAAGATAGAGTGTGACATAGTGACTGTGATATCTGATACAGTGTGATATTGTTACTGTGTTCTCCAGTACAGTGTGATATTGTGACTGTGTTATCAGATACAATATGATGGTGTGACTGTGTTATCAGAAACAGTGTGATACTGTTACTGTGTTATCAGATACAGTGTGATATTGTGACTGGGATATCAGATACAGTGTGTCATATGACTGTGCTATCAGGTAGAGTGTGATATACTGATTATGTTATCGGATACAGTGTGGCTTAGTGACTGTGGTATCAGATGCAGTGTGACATTGTGACTGTATTATCCGATACAGTGTGATGGTGTGACTGTATTTACAGATACAATGTGATATAGTGACTGTGTTATCCGGTACCATGTGATATTGTGACTGTGATGTCAGATACAGTGTGACATAGTGTCTGTGATATTTGTTACAGTGTGAAATTGTGACTGTGTTATCAGATACAGTGTGATATAGTGGCTGTGTTATCAGATACAGTGTGATATTGTGACTGTGTTATCAGGTAGAGTGTGATATTGTGACTGTGATATCAGATACAGTCTGATGTAATGACTGTGATATCAGATACAGTGTCATATTGTGACTGTGTTATCAGATACAGTGTGATATTGTGACTTTGTTATCAGATACAGTGTGTCATAATGACTGTGATATCTGATACAGTGTGATATTGTGACTCTGTTTTCAGGTACAGTGTGATATCGTGACTGTGTTATCAGATACAGTGTGATATTGTGACTGTGTTATCAGATACAGTGTGATAATGTGGCTGTGTTATCAGATAAAGTGTGATATTGTGACTATGATATCAGATAGAGTGTGACATAGTGACTGTGATTTCTGATACAGTGTGATATTGTTACTGTGTTCTCCAGTACAGTGTGATATTGTGACTATGTTATCAGCTACAATGGTATGGTGTTACTGTGTTATCAGATAAAGTGTGATATAGTAACTGTGTTATCATGTACAGTGTGATATTGTGACTGTGATATCAGATAAAGTGAGATATAGTTGAGGTGTTATCAGATACAGTGTGACATTGTGTCTGTGATATCAGATACAGTGTGTCATAATGATGGTGATATCTGATGCAGTGTGATATTGTGACTGTGTTATCAGGTACCGTGTGATAGACTGATTGTGTTTATCAGATACAGTGTGATATGGAGAAAATGTTATCAGGTACAGTGTGATATAGTTACTGTGATATCAGATACAGTGTGGTATAGTGACTGTGTTATCAGGTACAGTGTGATATTGTGACTGTGTTATCAGATACAGTGTGATATTGTGACTTTGTTATCAGATGCAGTGTGTCATAATGACTGTGATATCAGATACAGTCTGATGTAGTGACTGTGTTATCAGATACAGTGTGATATTGTGACTGTGTTATCAGATACAGTGTGATATAGTGGCTGTGTTATCAGATAAAGTGTGATATTGTGACTATGATATCAGATAGAGTGTGACATAGTGACTGTGATTTCTGATACAGTGTGATATTGTTACTGTGTTCTCCAGTACAGTGTGATATTGTGACTATGTTATCAGATACAATGTGATGGTGTGACTGTGTTATCAGGTATAGTGTGATATTGTGACTGTGTTGTCAGATACAGTGTGATATTGTGACTGGGATATCAGATACAGTGTGTCATATGACTGTGTGATCAGGTAGAGTGTGATATAGTGATTGTGTTATCGGATACAATGTGGCTTAGTGACTGTGATATCAGATGCAGTGTGATATAGTGACTGTGTTTTCAGGTACAGTGTGATATTGTGACTGTGATATCAGAAACAGTGTGATATAGTGACTGTGATATCTGATACAGTGTGACATTTTGACTGTGTTATCAGATACAGCGTGATATTTTGACTGAGATATCTGATACAGCGTGTGATTCTGACAGTGTTATCAGGTAAGGTGTGTTATTGTGACTGTTGTATCAGGTACATTGTGATATTGTGACTGAGATATCCAATACAGCGTGATATACTGACAGTGTGTCATAATGACTGTGATATCTGATACAGTGTGATGTTGTGACTCTGTTTTCAGGAACAGTGTGATATTGTGACTGCGTTATCAGGTAGAGTGTGATATTGTGACTGTGTTATCAGGTACAGTGTGATATTGTGACTGTGATATCAGATACAGTGTGATATTGTGACTGTGTTATCAGATACAGTGTGACATATGACTGTGTTATCAGGTACAATATGATATAGTGACTGTGTTATCACATACAGTGTGGTATAGTGACTGTGTTATCAGATACAGTGTGATATTGTGAGTGTTATCAGATACAGTGTGAAGATGTGACTGTGTTATCAGATAAAGTGTGATATTGTGACTGTGTTATCAGATACAATGTGATACAGTGACTGTGTCATCAGGTACAGTGTGACATAGTGAGTATGATATCAGATACAGTGTGGTATAGTGACTGTGTTTCCCGGTACAGTGTGATATTGTGACTCTGTTTTCAGGTACAGTGTGATATTGTGACTGCGTTATCAGGTAGAGTGTGATATTGTGACTGTGATATCAGATACAGTCTGATGTAGTGACTGTGTTATCAGATACAGTGTGATATTGTGACTGTGTTATCAGATACAGTGTGATAATGTGGCTGTGTTATCAGATAAAGCGTGTTATTGTGACTATGATATCAGATAGAGTGTGACATAGTGACTGTGATATCTGATACAGTGTGATATTGTTACTGTGTTCTCCAGTACAGTGTGATATTGTGACTGTGTTATCAGATACAATATGATGGTGTGACTGTGTTATCAGAAACAGTGTGATACTGTTACTGTGTTATCAGATACAGTGTGATATTGTGACTGGGATATCAGATACAGTGTGTCATATGACTGTGCGATCAGGTAGAGTGTGATATACTGATTATGTTATCGGATGAAGTGTGGCTTAGTGACTGTGGTATCAGATGCAGTGTGACATTGTGACTGTATTATCCGATACAGTGTGATGGTGTGACTGTATTTTCAGATACAATGTGATATAGTGACCGTGTTATCAGGTACCATGTGATATTGTGACTGTGATGTCAGATACAGTGTGACATAGTGTCTGTGATATTTGTTGCAGTGTGAAATTGTGACTGTGTTATCAGATACAGTGTGATAATGTGGCTGTGTTATCAGATAAAGCGTGTTATTGTGACTATGATATCAGATAGAGTGTGACATAGTGACTGTGATATCTGATACAGTGTGATATTGTTACTGTGTTCTCCAGTACAGTGTGATATTGTGACTGTGTTATCAGATACAATATGATGGTGTGACTGTGTTATCAGAAACAGTGTGATACTGTTACTGTGTTATCAGATACAGTGTGATATTGTGACTGGGATATCAGATACAGTGTGTCATATGACTGTGCGATCAGGTAGAGTGTGATATACTGATTATGTTATCGGATGAAGTGTGGCTTAGTGACTGTGGTATCAGATGCAGTGTGACATTGTGACTGTATTATCCGATACAGTGTGATGGTGTGACTGTATTTTCAGATACAATGTGATATAGTGACCGTGTTATCAGGTACCATGTGATATTGTGACTGTGATGTCAGATACAGTGTGACATAGTGTCTGTGATATTTGTTGCAGTGTGAAATTGTGACTGTGTTATCAGATACAGTGTGATATAGTGACTGTGTTATCAGATACAGTGTGATATTGTGACTGTGTTATCAGGTAGAGTGTGATATTGTGACTATGATATCAGATAGAGTGTGACATAGTGACTGTGATTTCTGATACAGTGTGATATTGTTACTGTGTTCTCCAGTACAGTGTGATATTGTGACTATGTGATCAGATACAATGTGATGGTGTGACTGTGTTATCAGGTATAGTGTGATTTTGTGACTGTGTTATCAGATACAGTGTGATATTGTGACTGGGATATCAGATACAGTGCGTCATATGACTGTGTGATCAGGTACAGTGTGATATAGTATTTTTGTTATCGGATACAATGTGGCTTAGTGACTGTGATATCAGATGCAGCGTGATATAGTGACTGTGTTATCAGGTACCATGTGATATTGTGACTGTGATGTCAAATACATTGTGATTTAGTGACTGTGTTATCAGATACAGTGTGATATTGTGACTGTGATATCAGATACAGTGTGACATAGTGTCTGTGATATTTGTTACAGTGTGAAATTGTGACTGTGTTCTCAGGTACAGTGTGATATTGTGACTGTGTTATGAGATACAAGGTGATGGTGTGACTGTGTTGTCAGGTATAGTGTGTTACAATGACTTTTATCATGTTCAGTGTGATATTGTGTCTGAGATATCTGATACAGCATGATATTGTGACTGTGTTATCAGGTACAGTGTGATATTGTGACTGTGATATCTGATACAGTGTGATATTGTGACTGTGTTATCAGGTACAGTGTGATATTGTGACTGTGAAATCAGATACAGTGTGATATAGTGACTGCGATATCTGATACAGTGTGACATTTTGACTGTGTTTTCAGATACAGCGTGATATTTTGACTGAGATATCTGATACAGCGTGTGATTCTGACAGTGTTATCAGGTAAGGTGTGTTATTGTGACTGTTGTATCAGGTACAGCGTGATATTGTGACTGAGATATCCAATACAGCGTGATATACTGACAGTGTTATCAGGTACAGTGCGAGATAGTGACTGTGTTATCAGGTACAGTGTCATATAGTGTGCTATGGTGACTGTGATATCTGATAAAGTGTGATATGGTCACTGTGTTATCAGGTACAGTTTGATATTGTGACTGTGATATCAGATACAGTGTGATATAGTGACTGTGTTATCAGATACAGTGTGATATTGTGACTGTAATCAGGTATAGTGTGATATACTGTGTTATCAGCTACAATGGTATGGTGTGACTGTGTTATCAGATAAAGTGTGATATAGTAACTGTGTTATCAGGTACAGTGTGATATATTGATTGTGTTTATCAGATACAGTGTGATATGGAGAAAATGTTATCAGGTACAGTGTGATATAGTTACTGTGATATCAGATCCAGCGTGGTATAGTGACTGTGTTATCAGGTACAGTGTGACATTGTGACTGTGATATCAGATACAGTGTGATGTAGTGACTATGTTATCAGATACAGTGTGATATTGTGACTGTGTTATCGGATACAGTATGATATAGTGGCTGTGTTATCAGATACAGTGTGATATTGTGACTGTGATATCAGATACAGTGTGTCATAATGACTGTGATATCTGATACAGTGTGATATTGTGACTCTGTTTTCAGGTACAGTGTGATATTGTGACCCTGTTTTCAGGTACAGTGTGATATTGTGACTGCGTTATCAGGTAGATTGTGATATTGTGACTGTGATATCAGATACAGTCTGATGTAGTGACTGTGTTATCAGATACAGTATGATATTGTGACTGTGTTATCAGATACAGTGTGATAATGTGGCTGTGTTATCAGATAAAGCGTGATATTGTGACTATGATGTCAGACAGAGTGTGACATCGTGACTGTAATATCTGATACAGTGTGATATTGTTACTGTGTTCTCCAGTACAGTGTGATATTGTGACTGTGTTATCAGATAAAATGTGATGGTGTGACTGTGTTATCAGATACAGTGTGATATTGTGACTGGGATATCAGATACAGTGTGTCATATGACTGTGCGATCAGGTAGAGTGTGATATAATGATTGTGTTATCGGATACAGTGTGGCTTAGTGACTGTGGTATCAGATGCAGTGTGACATTGTGACTGTATTATCCGATACAGTGTGATGGTGTGACTGTATTTTCAGATACAATGTGACATTGTGACTGTGTTATCAGGTACCATGTGATATTGTGAAAGTGATGTCAGATACAGTGTGACATAGTGTCTGTGATATTTGTTACAGTGTGAAATTGTGACTGTGCTATCAGATACAGTGTGATATAGTGGCTGTGTTATCAGATACAGTGTGATATTGTGACTGCGTTATCAGGTAGAGTGTGATATTGTGACTGTGATATCAGATACAGTCTGATGTAGTGACTGTGTTATCGGATACAGTGAGATATTGTGACTGAGTTATCAGATACAGTGTGATAATGTGGCTGTGTTATCAGATAAAGTGTGATATTGTGACTATGATATCAGATAGAGTGTGACATAGTGACTGTGATATCTGATACAGTGTGATATTGTTACTGTGTTCTCCAGTACAGTGTGATATTGTAACTGTGTTATCAGATACAATGTGATGGTGTGACTGTGTTATCAGAAACAGTGTGATACTGTGACTGTGTTATCAGATACAGTGTGATATTGTGACTGGGATATCAGATACAGTGTGTCATATGACTGTGCGATCAGGTACAGTGTGATATAGTGATTGTGTTATCGGATACAGTGTGGCTTAGTGACTGTGGTATCAGATGCAGTGTGATATAGTGACTGTGTTATCAGGTACCATGTGATATTGTGACTGTGATGTCAAATACAATGTGATTTAGTGACTGTGTTATCAGATACAGTGTGATATTGTGACTGTGATATCAGATACAGTGTGACATAGTGTCTGTGATATTTGTTACAGTTTGAAATTGTGACTGTGTTCTTAGGTACAGTGTGATATTGTGACTGTGTTATGAGATACAGTGTGATATAGTGGCTGTGTTATCAGATAAAGTGTGATATTGTGACTATGATATCAGATAGAGTGTGACATAGTGACTGTGATTTCTGATACAGTGTGATATTGTTACTGTGTTCTCCAGTACAGTGTGATATTGTGACTATGTTATCAGATACAATGTGATGGTGTGACTGTGTTATCAGGTATAGTGTGATATTGTGACTGTGTTATCAGATACAGTGTGATATTGTGACTGGGATATCAGATACACTGCGTCATATGACTGTGTGATCAGGTACAGTGTGATATAGTATTTGTGTTATCGGATACAATGTGGCTTAGTGACTGTGATATCAGATGCAGTGTGATATAGTGACTGTGTTATCAGGTACCATGTGATATTGTGACTGTGATGTCAAATACAATGTGATTTAGTGACTGTGTTATCAGATACAGTGTGATATAGTGACTGCGATATCTGATACAGTGTGACATTTTGACTGTGTTATCAGATACAGCGTGATATTTTGACTGAGATATCTGATACAGCGTGTGATTCTGACAGTGTTATCAGGTAAAGTGTGTTATTGTGACTGTTGTATCAGGTACATTGTGATATTGTGACTGAGATATCCAATACAGCATGATATACTGACAGTGTTATCAGGTACAGTGCGAGATAGTGACTGTGTTATCAGGTACAGTGAGATATAGTGTGCTATGGTGACTGTGATATCTGATCAAGTGTGATATAGTCACTGTGTTATCAGGTACAGTTTGATATTGTGACTGTGATATCAGATACAGTGTGATATAGTGACTGTGTTATCCGATACAGTGTAATATTGTGACTGTAATCAGGTATAGTGTGATATACTGTGTTATCAGCTACAATGGTATGGTGTGACTGTGTTATCAGATAAAGTGTGATATAGTAACTGTGTTATCAGGTACAGTTTGATATATTGATTGTGTTTATCAGATACAGTGTGATATGGAGAAAATGTTATCAGGTACAGTGTGATATAGTTACTGTGATATCAGATCCAGCGTGGTATAGTGACTGTGTTATCAGGTACAGTGTGACATTGTGACTGTGATATCAGATACAGTGTGATGTAGTGACTATGTTATCAGATACAGTGTGATATTGTGACTGTGTTATCGGATACAGTATGATATAGTGGCTGTGTTATCAGATACAGTGTGACATAGTGTCTGTGATATTTGTTACAGTGTGAAATTGTGACTGTGTTCTCAGGTACAGTGTGATATTGTGACTGTGTTATGAGATACAAGGTGATGGTGTGACTGTGTTGTCAGGTATAGTGTGTTACAATGACTTTTATCATGTTCAGTGTGATATTGTGTCTGAGATATCTGATACAGCATGATATTGTGACTGTGTTATCAGGTACAGTGTGATATTGTGACTGTGATATCTGATACAGTGTGATATTGTGACTGTGTTATCAGGTACAGTGTGATATTGTGACTGTGAAATCAGATACAGTGTGATATAGTGACTGCGATATCTGATACAGTGTGACATTTTGACTGTGTTTTCAGATACAGCGTGATATTTTGACTGAGATATCTGATACAGCGTGTGATTCTGACAGTGTTATCAGGTAAGGTGTGTTATTGTGACTGTTGTATCAGGTACAGCGTGATATTGTGACTGAGATATCCAATACAGCGTGATATACTGACAGTGTTATCAGGTACAGTGCGAGATAGTGACTGTGTTATCAGGTACAGTGTCATATAGTGTGCTATGGTGACTGTGATATCTGATAAAGTGTGATATGGTCACTGTGTTATCAGGTACAGTTTGATATTGTGACTGTGATATCAGATACAGTGTGATATAGTGACTGTGTTATCAGATACAGTGTGATATTGTGACTGTAATCAGGTATAGTGTGATATACTGTGTTATCAGCTACAATGGTATGGTGTGACTGTGTTATCAGATAAAGTGTGATATAGTAACTGTGTTATCAGGTACAGTGTGATATATTGATTGTGTTTATCAGATACAGTGTGATATGGAGAAAATGTTATCAGGTACAGTGTGATATAGTTACTGTGATATCAGATCCAGCGTGGTATAGTGACTGTGTTATCAGGTACAGTGTGACATTGTGACTGTGATATCAGATACAGTGTGATGTAGTGACTATGTTATCAGATACAGTGTGATATTGTGACTGTGTTATCGGATACAGTATGATATAGTGGCTGTGTTATCAGATACAGTGTGATATTGTGACTGTGATATCAGATACAGTGTGTCATAATGACTGTGATATCTGATACAGTGTGATATTGTGACTCTGTTTTCAGGTACAGTGTGATATTGTGACCCTGTTTTCAGGTACAGTGTGATATTGTGACTGCGTTATCAGGTAGATTGTGATATTGTGACTGTGATATCAGATACAGTCTGATGTAGTGACTGTGTTATCAGATACAGTATGATATTGTGACTGTGTTATCAGATACAGTGTGATAATGTGGCTGTGTTATCAGATAAAGCGTGATATTGTGACTATGATGTCAGACAGAGTGTGACATCGTGACTGTAATATCTGATACAGTGTGATATTGTTACTGTGTTCTCCAGTACAGTGTGATATTGTGACTGTGTTATCAGATAAAATGTGATGGTGTGACTGTGTTATCAGATACAGTGTGATATTGTGACTGGGATATCAGATACAGTGTGTCATATGACTGTGCGATCAGGTAGAGTGTGATATAATGATTGTGTTATCGGATACAGTGTGGCTTAGTGACTGTGGTATCAGATGCAGTGTGACATTGTGACTGTATTATCCGATACAGTGTGATGGTGTGACTGTATTTTCAGATACAATGTGACATTGTGACTGTGTTATCAGGTACCATGTGATATTGTGAAAGTGATGTCAGATACAGTGTGACATAGTGTCTGTGATATTTGTTACAGTGTGAAATTGTGACTGTGCTATCAGATACAGTGTGATATAGTGGCTGTGTTATCAGATACAGTGTGATATTGTGACTGCGTTATCAGGTAGAGTGTGATATTGTGACTGTGATATCAGATACAGTCTGATGTAGTGACTGTGTTATCGGATACAGTGAGATATTGTGACTGAGTTATCAGATACAGTGTGATAATGTGGCTGTGTTATCAGATAAAGTGTGATATTGTGACTATGATATCAGATAGAGTGTGACATAGTGACTGTGATATCTGATACAGTGTGATATTGTTACTGTGTTCTCCAGTACAGTGTGATATTGTAACTGTGTTATCAGATACAATGTGATGGTGTGACTGTGTTATCAGAAACAGTGTGATACTGTGACTGTGTTATCAGATACAGTGTGATATTGTGACTGGGATATCAGATACAGTGTGTCATATGACTGTGCGATCAGGTACAGTGTGATATAGTGATTGTGTTATCGGATACAGTGTGGCTTAGTGACTGTGGTATCAGATGCAGTGTGATATAGTGACTGTGTTATCAGGTACCATGTGATATTGTGACTGTGATGTCAAATACAATGTGATTTAGTGACTGTGTTATCAGATACAGTGTGATATTGTGACTGTGATATCAGATACAGTGTGACATAGTGTCTGTGATATTTGTTACAGTTTGAAATTGTGACTGTGTTCTTAGGTACAGTGTGATATTGTGACTGTGTTATGAGATACAGTGTGATATAGTGGCTGTGTTATCAGATAAAGTGTGATATTGTGACTATGATATCAGATAGAGTGTGACATAGTGACTGTGATTTCTGATACAGTGTGATATTGTTACTGTGTTCTCCAGTACAGTGTGATATTGTGACTATGTTATCAGATACAATGTGATGGTGTGACTGTGTTATCAGGTATAGTGTGATATTGTGACTGTGTTATCAGATACAGTGTGATATTGTGACTGGGATATCAGATACACTGCGTCATATGACTGTGTGATCAGGTACAGTGTGATATAGTATTTGTGTTATCGGATACAATGTGGCTTAGTGACTGTGATATCAGATGCAGTGTGATATAGTGACTGTGTTATCAGGTACCATGTGATATTGTGACTGTGATGTCAAATACAATGTGATTTAGTGACTGTGTTATCAGATACAGTGTGATATAGTGACTGCGATATCTGATACAGTGTGACATTTTGACTGTGTTATCAGATACAGCGTGATATTTTGACTGAGATATCTGATACAGCGTGTGATTCTGACAGTGTTATCAGGTAAAGTGTGTTATTGTGACTGTTGTATCAGGTACATTGTGATATTGTGACTGAGATATCCAATACAGCATGATATACTGACAGTGTTATCAGGTACAGTGCGAGATAGTGACTGTGTTATCAGGTACAGTGAGATATAGTGTGCTATGGTGACTGTGATATCTGATCAAGTGTGATATAGTCACTGTGTTATCAGGTACAGTTTGATATTGTGACTGTGATATCAGATACAGTGTGATATAGTGACTGTGTTATCCGATACAGTGTAATATTGTGACTGTAATCAGGTATAGTGTGATATACTGTGTTATCAGCTACAATGGTATGGTGTGACTGTGTTATCAGATAAAGTGTGATATAGTAACTGTGTTATCAGGTACAGTTTGATATATTGATTGTGTTTATCAGATACAGTGTGATATGGAGAAAATGTTATCAGGTACAGTGTGATATAGTTACTGTGATATCAGATCCAGCGTGGTATAGTGACTGTGTTATCAGGTACAGTGTGACATTGTGACTGTGATATCAGATACAGTGTGATGTAGTGACTATGTTATCAGATACAGTGTGATATTGTGACTGTGTTATCGGATACAGTATGATATAGTGGCTGTGTTATCAGATACAGTGTGATATTGTGACTGTGATATCAGATACAGTGTGTCATAATGACTGTGATATCTGATACAGTGTGATATTGTGACTCTGTTTTCAGGTACAGTGTGATATTGTGACCCTGTTTTCAGGTACAGTGTGATATTGTGACTGCGCTATCAGGTAGATTGTGATATTGTGACTGTGATATCAGATACAGTCTGATGTAGTGACTGTGTTATCAGATACAGTATGATATTGTGACTGTGTTATCAGATACAGTGTGATAATGTGGCTGTGTTATCAGATAAAGCGTGATATTGTGACTATGATGTCAGACAGAGTGTGACATCGTGACTGTAATATCTGATACAGTGTGATATTGTTACTGTGTTCTCCAGTACAGTGTGATATTGTGACTGTGTTATCAGATAAAATGTGATGGTGTGACTGTGTTATCAGATACAGTGTGATATTGTGACTGGGATATCAGATACAGTGTGTCATATGACTGTGCGATCAGGTAGAGTGTGATATAATGATTGTGTTATCGGATACAGTGTGGCTTAGTGACTGTGGTATCAGATGCAGTGTGACATTGTGACTGTATTATCCGATACAGTGTGATGGTGTGACTGTATTTTCAGATACAATGTGACATTGTGACTGTGTTATCAGGTACCATGTGATATTGTGAAAGTGATGTCAGATACAGTGTGACATAGTGTCTGTGATATTTGTTACAGTGTGAAATTGTGACTGTGCTATCAGATACAGTGTGATATAGTGGCTGTGTTATCAGATACAGTGTGATATTGTGACTGCGTTATCAGGTAGAGTGTGATATTGTGACTGTGATATCAGATACAGTCTGATGTAGTGACTGTGTTATCGGATACAGTGAGATATTGTGACTGAGTTATCAGATACAGTGTGATAATGTGGCTGTGTTATCAGATAAAGTGTGATATTGTGACTATGATATCAGATAGAGTATGACATAGTGACTGTGATATCTGATACAGTGTGATATTGTTACTGTGTTCTCCAGTACAGTGTGATATTGTAACTGTGTTATCAGATACAATGTGATGGTGTGACTGTGTTATCAGAAACAGTGTGATACTGTGACTGTGTTATCAGATACAGTGTGATATTGTGACTGGGATATCAGATACAGTGTGTCATATGACTGTGCGATCAGGTACAGTGTGATATAGTGATTGTGTTATCGGATACAGTGTGGCTTAGTGACTGTGGTATCAGATGCAGTGTGATATAGTGACTGTGTTATCAGGTACCATGTGATATTGTGACTGTGATGTCAAATACAATGTGATTTAGTGACTGTGTTATCAGATACAGTGTGATATTGTGACTGTGATATCAGATACAGTGTGACATAGTGTCTGTGATATTTGTTACAGTTTGAAATTGTGACTGTGTTCTTAGGTACAGTGTGATATTGTGACTGTGTTATGAGATACAGTGTGATATAGTGGCTGTGTTATCAGATAAAGTGTGATATTGTGACTATGATATCAGATAGAGTGTGACATAGTGACTGTGATTTCTGATACAGTGTGATATTGTTACTGTGTTCTCCAGTACAGTGTGATATTGTGACTATGTTATCAGATACAATGTGATGGTGTGACTGTGTTATCAGGTATAGTGTGATATTGTGACTGTGTTATCAGATACAGTGTGATATTGTGACTGGGATATCAGATACACTGCGTCATATGACTGTGTGATCAGGTACAGTGTGATATAGTATTTGTGTTATCGGATACAATGTGGCTTAGTGACTGTGATATCAGATGCAGTGTGATATAGTGACTGTGTTATCAGGTACCATGTGATATTGTGACTGTGATGTCAAATACAATGTGATTTAGTGACTGTGTTATCAGATACAGTGTGATATAGTGACTGCGATATCTGATACAGTGTGACATTTTGACTGTGTTATCAGATACAGCGTGATATTTTGACTGAGATATCTGATACAGCGTGTGATTCTGACAGTGTTATCAGGTAAAGTGTGTTATTGTGACTGTTGTATCAGGTACATTGTGATATTGTGACTGAGATATCCAATACAGCATGATATACTGACAGTGTTATCAGGTACAGTGCGAGATAGTGACTGTGTTATCAGGTACAGTGAGATATAGTGTGCTATGGTGACTGTGATATCTGATCAAGTGTGATATAGTCACTGTGTTATCAGGTACAGTTTGATATTGTGACTGTGATATCAGATACAGTGTGATATAGTGACTGTGTTATCCGATACAGTGTAATATTGTGACTGTAATCAGGTATAGTGTGATATACTGTGTTATCAGCTATAATGGTATGGTGTGACTGTGTTATCAGATAAAGTGTGATATAGTAACTGTGTTATCAGGTACAGTTTGATATATTGATTGTGTTTATCAGATACAGTGTGATATGGAGAAAATGTTATCAGGTACAGTGTGATATAGTTACTGTGATATCAGATCCAGCGTGGTATAGTGACTGTGTTATCAGGTACAGTGTGACATTGTGACTGTGATATCAGATACAGTGTGATGTAGTGACTGTGTTATCAGATACAGTGTGACATTGTGACTGTGATATCAGATACAGTGTGATGTAGTGACTGTGTTATCAGATACAGTGTGATAATGTGGCTGTGTTATCAGATAAAGTGTGTTATTGTGACTATGATATCAGATAGAGTGTGACATAGTGACTGTGATATCTGATACAGTGTGATATTGTTACTGTGTTCTCCAGTACAGTGTGATATTGTGACTGTGTTATCAGATACAATGTGATGGTGTGACTGTGTTATCAGAAACAGTGTGATACTGTGACTGTGTTATCAGATACAGTGTGATATTGTGCCTGGGATATCAGATACCGTGTGTCATATGACTGTGAGATCAGGTACAGTGTGATATAATGATTGTGTTATCGGATACAGTGTGGTTTAGTGATTGTGTTGTCAGATGCAGTGTGATATTGTGACTGTGTTATCCGATACAGTGTGATGGAGTGACTGTGTTATCAGATAAAATGTGATAGAGTGACGGTGCTATCAGGTTCAGTGTGATATTGTGACCGTGTTATCAGGTAAATTGTGATACAGTGATTGTGTTTATCAGATACAGAGTGATATGGAGAAAATGTTATCAGGTACAGTGTGATATAGCGACTGTGATATCAGATCCAGTGTGGTATAGTGACTGTGTTATCAGGTACAGTGTGATATTGTGACTGTGATATCAGATGCAGTGTGATGTAGTGACTGTGTTATCAGATACAATGTGATGTTGTGACTGTGTTAGCGGATACAGTGTGATATAGTGGCTGTGTTATCAGATGCAGTGTGATATTGTGACTGTCATATCAGATACAGTGTGTCATAATGACTGTCATATCTGATACAGTGTGATATTGTGACTCTGTTTTCAGGTACAGTGTGATATTGTGACTCTGTTTTCAGGTACAGTGTGATATTGTGACTGCATTATCAGGTAGATTGTGATATTGTGACTGTGATATCAGATACAGTCTGATGTAGTGACTGTGTTATCAGATACAGTATGATATTGTGACTGTGTTATCAGATACAGTGTGATAATGTGGCTGTGTTATCAGATAAAGCGTGATATTGTGAGTATGATATCAGACAGAGTGTGACATAGTGACTGTGATATCTGATACAGTGTGATATTGTTACTGTGTTCTCCAGTACAGTGTGATATTGTGACTGTGTTATCAGATACAATATGATGGTGTGACTGTGTTATCAGAAACAGTGTGATACTGTTACTGTGTTATCAGATACAGTGTGATATTGTGACTGTGATATCAGATACAGTGTGTAAGATGACTGTGCGATCAGGTAGAGTGTGATATACTGATTATGTTATCGGATACAGTGTGGCTTAGTGACTGTGGTATCAGATGCAGTTTGACATTGTGACTGTATTATACGATACAGTGTGATGGTGTGACTGTATTTTCAGATACAATGTGATATAGTGACTGTGTTATCAGGTACCATGTGATATTGTGACTGTGATGTCAGATACAGTGTGACATAGTGTCTGTGATATTTGTTACAGTTTGAAATTGTGGCTGTGTTATCAGATACAGTGTGATATAGTGGCTGTGTTATCAGATACAGTGTGATATTGTGACTGTATTATCAGGTAGAGTGTGATATTGTGACTGTGATATCAGATACAGTCTGATGTAATGACTGTGATATCAGATACAGTGTGATATTGTGACTGTGTTATCAGATACAGTGTGATATTGTGACTTTGTTATCAGATACAGTGTGTCATAATGACTGTGAAATCTGATACAGTGTGATATTGTGACTCTGTTTTCAGGTACAGTGTGATATTGTGACTGTGTTATCCGGTAGAGTGTCATATTGTGACTGTGTTATCCGATACAGTGTGATGGTGAGACTGTGTTATCAGATACAATGTGATATAGTGCCTGTGTTATCAGGTACCATGTGATTTTGTGACTGTGATGTCAGATACAATGTGATATAGTGACTGTGTTATCAGATACAGTGTGATATTGTGACTGTGTTATCAGATACAGTGTGACATAGTGTCTGTGATATTTGTTACAATGTGAAATTGTGACTGTGTTCTCAGGTACAGTGTGATTTTGTGACTGTGTTATGAGCTACAACGTGATAGTGTGACTGTGTTATCAGGTATAGTGTGATATAGTGACTGTTATCAGGTTCAGTGTGATATTTTGACTGTGAAATCAGTTACCGTGTGATATAGTGACTGTGATATCTGATACAGTGTGACATTGTGACTGTGTTATCAGATACAGCGTGATATTCTGACTGAGATATCTGATACAGCGTGTGATTCTGACACTGTTATCAGGTAAAGTGTGTTATTGTGACTGTTTTATCAGGTACAGTGTGATATTGTGACTGAGATATCCGATACAGCATGATATACTGACAGTGTGATCAGGTACAGTGTGAGATACTGACTGTGTTATCAGGTACAGTGTGATACAGTGTGCTATGGTGACTGTGATATCTGATAAAGTGTGATATAGTCACTGTGTTATCAGGTACCGTGTGATATTGTGACTGTGATATCAGCTACAGTGTGATATAGTGACTGTGTTATCAGATACAGTGTGATATTGTGACTGTGTTATCAGGTATAGTGTGTTATTGTGCCTGGGATATCTGATGCAGCGTGATATTCTGACAGTGTTAACAAGTACAATGTGATATACTGACTGTGTTATCAGGTACAGTGTGATATATTGACTGTGTTATCAGGTACAATTGTATGGCGTTACTGTGTTATCAGATAAAGTGTGATATAGTAACTGTGTTATCAGTTACAGTGTGATATTGTGACTGTGATATCAGATACAGTGTGATATACTGACTGTGTTATGAGATACCGTTGGATATTGTGATTGTGTCTCAGGTACAGTGTGATATAGTGACTGTGTTATCAGATAAAATGTGTTGGTGTGACTGTGTTATCAGGTATAGTGTGATATTGTGACCACGTTATCAGGTATTGTGTGATATAGTGACTGTGTTATCAGGTACAGTGTGATATCGTGACTGTGATATCAGATACAGTGTGATATTGTGACTGTGTTATCAGATACAGTGTGACATATGACTGTGTTATCAGGTACAGTATGATATAGTGACTGTGTTATCACATACAGTGTGGTATAGTGACTGTGTTATCAAATACAGTGTGATATTGTGAGTGTTATCAGATACAGTGTGAAGATGTGACTGTGTTATCAGATAAAGTGTGATATTGTGACTGTGTTATCAGATATAATGTGATAAAGTGATTGTGTCATCAGGTACAGTGTGACATAGTGAGTATGATATCAGATACAGTGTGGTATAGTGACTGTGTTTCCCGGTACAGGGTGATATTGTGACTGTGATATCAGATACAGTGCGATATAGTGACTGCGTTATCAGGTAGAGTGTGATATTGTGACTGTGATATCAGATACAGTCTGATGTAGTGACTGTGTTATCAGATAAAGTGTGATATTGTGACTGTGTTATCAGATACAGTGTGATAATGTGGCTGTGTTATCAGATAAAGTGTGTTATTGTGACTATGATATCAGATAGAGTGTGACATAGTGACTGTGATATCTGATACAGTGTGATATTGTTACTGTGTTCTCCAGTACAGTGTGATATTGTGACTGTGTTATCAGATACAATGTGATGGTGTGACTGTGTTATCAGAAACAGTGTGATACTGTGACTGTGTTATCAGATACAGTGTGATATTGTGCCTGGGATATCAGATACCGTGTGTCATATGACTGTGAGATCAGGTACAGTGTGATATAATGATTGTGTTATCGGATACAGTGTGGTTTAGTGATTGTGTTGTCAGATGCAGTGTGATATTGTGACTGTGTTATCCGATACAGTGTGATGGAGTGACTGTGTTATCAGATAAAATGTGATAGAGTGACGGTGCTATCAGGTTCAGTGTGATATTGTGACCGTGTTATCAGGTAAATTGTGATACAGTGATTGTGTTTATCAGATACAGAGTGATATGGAGAAAATGTTATCAGGTACAGTGTGATATAGTGACTGTGACATCAGATCCAGTGTGGTATAGTGACTGTGTTATCAGGTACAGTGTGATATTGTGACTGTGATATCAGATGCAGTGTGATGTAGTGACTGTGTTATCAGATACAATGTGATGTTGTGACTGTGATATCAGATACAGCGTGATATAGTGGCTGTGTTATCAGATGCAGTGCGATATTGTGACTATGATATCAGATAGAGTGTGACAAAGTGACTGTGATTTCTGATACAGTGTGTTATTGTTACTGTGTTCTCTAGTACAGTGTGATATTGTGACTGTGTTATCAAATACAATGTGATGGTGTAACTGTGTTATCAGGTATAGTGTGATATTGTCACTGTGTTATCAGATACAGTGTGAAATTGTGACTGGGATATCAAATACAGTGTGTCATATGACTGTGAGATCAGGTACAGTGTGATATAGTGATTGTGTTATCGGCAACATTGTGGTTTAGTGACTTTGTTATCAGATTCAGTGTGATATTGTGACTGTTTTATCCGATACAGTGTGATGGTGAGACTGTTTTATCCGATACAATGTGATATAGTGACTGTGTTATCAGGTACCATGTGATGTTGTGACTGTGATGTCAGATACAATGTGATATAGTGACTGTGTTATCAGATACAGTGTGATATTGTGACTGTGATATCAGATACAGTGTGACATAGTGTCTGTGATATTTGTTACAGTGTGAAATTGTGACTGTGTTCTCAGGTACAGTGTGATATTGTGACTGTGTTATGAGATACAACGTGATGGTGTGACTGTGTTATCAGGTATAGTGTGATATAGTTACTGTATCAGGTTCAGTGTGATATTGTAACTGAGATATCTGATACAGCATGATATTGTAACTGTGTTATCAGGTACAGTGTGATATTGTGACTGTGATATCTGATACAGTGTGATATTGTGACTGCGTTTTCAGATACAGTGTGATATTTCGACTGTGAAATCAGATACCGTGTGATATAGTGACTGTGATATCTGATACAGTGTGACATTGTGACTGTGTTATCAGATACAGCGTGATATTCTGACTGAGATATCTGATACAGCGTGTGATTCTGACACTGTTATCAGGTAAAGTGTGTTATTGTGACTGTTTTATCAGGTACAGTGTGATATTGTGACTGAGATATCCGATACAGCGTGATATACTGACAGTGCTATCAGGTACAGTGTGAGATACTGACTGTGTTATCAGGTACAGTGTGATACAGTGTGCTATGGTGACTGTGATATCTGATAAAGTGTGATATAGTCACTGTGTTATCAGGTTCTGTGTGATATTGTGACTGTGATATCAGCTACAGTGTGATATAGTGACTGTGTTATCAGATACAGTGTGATATTGTGACTGTGTTATCAGGTATAGTGTGATATTGTGCCTGGAATATCTGATACAGCGTGATATTCTGACAGTGTTATCAAGTACAATGTGATATACTGACTGTGTTATCAGGTACAGTGTGATATATTGACTGTGTTATCAGGTACAATTGTATGGCGTTACTGTGTTATCAGATAAAGTGTGATATAGTAACTGTGTTATCAGTTACAGTGTGATATTGTGACTGTGATATCAGATACAGTGTGATATACTGACTGTGTTATGAGATACCGTTGGATATTGTGATTGTGTCTCAGGTACAGTGTGATATAGTGACTGTGTTATCAGATAAAATGTGTTGGTGTGACTGTGTTATTAGGTATAGTGTGATATTGTGACCACGTTATCAGGTATTGTGTGATATAGTGACTGTGTTATCAGGTACAGAGTGATATTGTGACTGTGATATCAGATACAGTGTGATATTGTGACTGTGTTATCAGATACAGTGTGACATATGAATGTGTTATCAGGTACAGTATGATATAGTGACTGTGTTATCACATACAGTGTGGTATAGTGACTGTGTTATCAGATACAGTGTGATATTGTGAGTGTTATCAGATACAGTGTGAAGATGTGACTGCGTTATCAGATAAAGTGTGATATTGTGACTGTGTTATCAGATACAATGTGATACAGTGACTGTGTAATCAGGTACAGTGTGACATAGTGAGTATGATATCAGATACAGTGTGGTATAGTGACTGTGTTTCCCGGTACAGTGTGATATTGTGACTGTGATATCAGATACAGTGCGATATAGTGACTGCGTTATCAGGTAGAGTGTGATATTGTGACTGTGTTATCAGATACAGTGTGATAATGTGGCTGTGTTATCAGATAAAGCGTGTTATTGTGACTATGATATCAGATAAAGGGTGACATAGTGACTGTGATATCTGATACAGTGTGATATTGTTACTGTGTTCTCCAGTACAGTGTGATATTGTGACTGTGTTATCAGATACAATGTGATGATGTGACTGTGTTATCAGAAACAGTGTGATACTGTGACTGTGTTATCAGATACAGTGTGATATTGTGCCTGGGATATCAGATACAGTGTGTCATATGACTGTGAGATCAGGTACAGTGTGATATAATGATTATGTTATCGGATACAGTGTGATTTAGTGATTGTGTTGTCAGATGCAGTGTGATATTGTGACTGTGTTATCCGATACAGTGTGATGGTGTGACTGTGTTATCAGATACAATGTGATAGAGTGACGGTGCTATCAGGTTCAGTGTGATATTGTGACCGTGTTATCAGGTAAATTGTGATACAGTGATTGTGTTTATCAGATACAGAGTGATATGGAGAAAATGTTATCAGGTACAGTGTGATATAGTGACTGTGATATCAGATCCAGTGTGGTATAGTGACTGTGTTATCAGGTACAGTGTGATATTGTGACTGTGATATCAGATACAGTGTGATGTAGTGACTGTGTTATCAGATACAGTGTGATATTGTGACTGTGTTATCAGATGCAGTGCGATATTGTGACTATGATATCAGATAGAGTGTGACATAGTGACTGTGATTTCTGATACAGTGTGTTATTGTTACTGTGTTCTCCAGTACAGTGTGATATTGTGACTGTGTTATCAAATACAATGTGATGGTGTAACTATGTTATCAGGTATAGTGTGATATTGTCACTGTGTTATCAGATACAGTGTGAAATTGTGACTGGGATATCAGATACAGTGTGTCATATGACTGTGAGATCAGGTACAGTGTGATATAGTGATTGTGTTATCGGCAACATTGTGGTTTAGTGACTTTGTTATCAGATTCAGTGTGATATTGTGACTGTTTTATCCGATACAGTGTGATGGTGAGACTGTTTTATCCGATACAATGTGATATAGTGACTGTGTTATCAGGTACCATGTGATGTTGTGACTGTGATGTCAGATACAATGTGATATAGTGACTGTGTTATCAGATACAGTGTGATATTGTGACTGTGATATCAGATACAGTGTGACATAGTGTCTGTGATATTTGTTACAGTGTGAAATTGTGACTGTGTTCTCAGGTACAGTGTGATATTGTGACTGTGTTATGAGATACAACGTGATGGTGTGACTGTGTTATCAGGTATAGTGTGATATAGTTACTGTATCAGGTTCAGTGTGATATTGTAACTGAGATATCTGATACAGCATGATATTGTAACTGCGTTTTCAGATACAGTGTGATATTTCGACTGTGAAATCAGATACCGTGTGATATAGTGACTGTGATATCTGATACAGTGTGACATTGTGACTGTGTTATCAGATACAGCGTGATATTCTGACTGAGATATCTGATACAGCGTGTGATTCTGACACTGTTATCAGGTAAAGTGTGTTATTGTGACTGTTTTATCAGGTACAGTGTGATATTGTGACTGAGATATCCGATACAGCGTGATATACTGACAGTGTTATCAGGTACAGTGTGAGATACTGACTGTGTTATCAGGTACAGTTTGATACAGTGTGCTATGGTGACTGTGATATCTGATAAAGTGTGATATAGTCACTGTGTTATCAGGTACCGTGTGATATTGTGACTGTGATATCAGCTACAGTGTGATATAGTGACTGTGTTATCAGACACAGTGTGATATTGTGACTGTGTTATCAGGTATAGTGTGATATTGTGCCTGGGATATCTGATACAGCGTGATATTCTGACAATGTTATCAAGTACAATGTGATATACTGACTGTGTTATCAGGTACAGTGTGATATATTGACTGTGTTATCAGGTACAATTGTATGGCGTTACTGTGTTATCAGATAAAGTGTGATATAGTAACTGTGTTATCAGTTACAGTGTGATATTGTGACTGTGATATCAGATACAGTGTGATATACTGACTGTGTTATGAGATACCGTTGGATATTGTGATTGTGTCTCAGGTACAGTGTGATATAGTGACTGTGTTATCAGATAAAATGTGTTGGTGTGACTGTGTTATCAGGTATAGTGTGATATTGTGACCACGTTATCAGGTATTGTGTGATAGAGTGACTGTGTTATCAGGTACAGAGTGATATTGTGACTGTAATATCAGATACAGTGTGATATTGTGACTGTGTTATCAGATACCATGTGACATATGACTGTGTTATCAGGTACAGTATGATATAGTGACTGTGTTATCACATACAGTGTGGTATAGTGACTGTGTTATCAGATACAGTGTGATATTGGGAGTGTTATCAGATACAGTGTGAAGATGTGACTGTGTTATCAGATAAAGTGTGATATTGTGACTGTGTTATCAGATACAATGTGATACAGTGACTGTGTCATCAGGTACAGTGTGACATAGTGAGTATGATATCAGATACAGTGTGGTATAGTGACTGTGTTTCCCGGTACAGTGTGATATTGTGACTGTGATATCAGATACAGTGCGATATAGTGACTGGGTTATCAGGTAGAGTGTGATATTGTGACTGTGATATCAGATACAGTCTGATGTAGTGACTGTGTTATCAGATAAAGTGTGATATTGTGACTGTGTTATCAGATACAGTGTGATAATGTGGCTGTGTTATCAGATAAAGTGTGTTATTGTGACTATGATATCAGATAGAGTGTGACATAGTGACTTTGATATCTGTTACAGTGTGATATTGTTACTGTGTTCTCCAGTACAGTGTGATATTGTGACTGTGTTATCAGATACAATGTGATGGTGTGACTGTGTTATCAGAAACAGTGTGATACTGTGACTGTGTTATCAGATACAGTGTGATATTGTGCCTGGGATATCAGATACCGTGTGTCATATGACTGTGAGATCAGGTACAGTGTGATATAATGATTGTGTTATCGGATACAGTGTGGTTTAGTGATTGTGTTGTCAGATGCAGTGTGATATTGTGACTGTGTTATCCGATACAGTGTGATGGAGTGACTGTGTTATCAGATAAAATGTGATAGAGTGACGGTGCTATCAGGTTCAGTGTGATATTGTGACCGTGTTATCAGGTAAATTGTGATACAGTGATTGTGTTTATCAGATACAGAGTGATATGGAGAAAATGTTATCAGGTACAGTGTGATATAGTGACTGTGACATCAGATCCAGTGTGGTATAGTGACTGTGTTATCAGGTACAGTGTGATATTGTGACTGTGATATCAGATGCAGTGTGATGTAGTGACTGTGTTATCAGATACAATGTGATGTTGTGACTGTGATATCAGATACAGCGTGATATAGTGGCTGTGTTATCAGATGCAGTGCGATATTGTGACTATGATATCAGATAGAGTGTGACAAAGTGACTGTGATTTCTGATACAGTGTGTTATTGTTACTGTGTTCTCTAGTACAGTGTGATATTGTGACTGTGTTATCAAATACAATGTGATGGTGTAACTGTGTTATCAGGTATAGTGTGATATTGTCACTGTGTTATCAGATACAGTGTGAAATTGTGACTGGGATATCAAATACAGTGTGTCATATGACTGTGAGATCAGGTACAGTGTGATATAGTGATTGTGTTATCGGCAACATTGTGGTTTAGTGACTTTGTTATCAGATTCAGTGTGATATTGTGACTGTTTTATCCGATACAGTGTGATGGTGAGACTGTTTTATCCGATACAATGTGATATAGTGACTGTGTTATCAGGTACCATGTGATGTTGTGACTGTGATGTCAGATACAATGTGATATAGTGACTGTGTTATCAGATACAGTGTGATATTGTGACTGTGATATCAGATACAGTGTGACATAGTGTCTGTGATATTTGTTACAGTGTGAAATTGTGACTGTGTTCTCAGGTACAGTGTGATATTGTGACTGTGTTATGAGATACAACGTGATGGTGTGACTGTGTTATCAGGTATAGTGTGATATAGTTACTGTATCAGGTTCAGTGTGATATTGTAACTGAGATATCTGATACAGCATGATATTGTAACTGTGTTATCAGGTACAGTGTGATATTGTGACTGTGATATCTGATACAGTGTGATATTGTGACTGCGTTTTCAGATACAGTGTGATATTTCGACTGTGAAATCAGATACCGTGTGATATAGTGACTGTGATATCTGATACAGTGTGACATTGTGACTGTGTTATCAGATACAGCGTGATATTCTGACTGAGATATCTGATACAGCGTGTGATTCTGACACTGTTATCAGGTAAAGTGTGTTATTGTGACTGTTTTATCAGGTACAGTGTGATATTGTGACTGAGATATCCGATACAGCGTGATATACTGACAGTGCTATCAGGTACAGTGTGAGATACTGACTGTGTTATCAGGTACAGTGTGATACAGTGTGCTATGGTGACTGTGATATCTGATAAAGTGTGATATAGTCACTGTGTTATCAGGTTCTGTGTGATATTGTGACTGTGATATCAGCTACAGTGTGATATAGTGACTGTGTTATCAGATACAGTGTGATATTGTGACTGTGTTATCAGGTATAGTGTGATATTGTGCCTGGAATATCTGATACAGCGTGATATTCTGACAGTGTTATCAAGTACAATGTGATATACTGACTGTGTTATCAGGTACAGTGTGATATATTGACTGTGTTATCAGGTACAATTGTATGGCGTTACTGTGTTATCAGATAAAGTGTGATATAGTAACTGTGTTATCAGTTACAGTGTGATATTGTGACTGTGATATCAGATACAGTGTGATATACTGACTGTGTTATGAGATACCGTTGGATATTGTGATTGTGTCTCAGGTACAGTGTGATATAGTGACTGTGTTATCTGATAAAATGTGTTGGTGTGACTGTGTTATTAGGTATAGTGTGATATTGTGACCACGTTATCAGGTATTGTGTGATATAGTGACTGTGTTATCAGGTACAGAGTGATATTGTGACTGTGATATCAGATACAGTGTGATATTGTGACTGTGTTATCAGATACAGTGTGACATATGAATGTGTTATCAGGTACAGTATGATGTGGTGACTGTGTTATCACATACAGTGTGGTATAGTGACTGTGTTATCAGATACAGTGTGATATTGTGAGTGTTATCAGATACAGTGTGAAGATGTGACTGCGTTATCAGATAAAGTGTGATATTGTGACTGTGTTATCAGATACAATGTGATACAGTGACTGTGTAATCAGGTACAGTGTGACATAGTGAGTATGATATCAGATACAGTGTGGTATAGTGACTGTGTTTCCCGGTACAGTGTGATATTGTGACTGTGATATCAGATACAGTGCGATATAGTGACTGCGTTATCAGGTAGAGTGTGATATTGTGACTGTGTTATCAGATACAGTGTGATAATGTGGCTGTGTTATCAGATAAAGCGTGTTATTGTGACTATGATATCAGATAAAGGGTGACATAGTGACTGTGATATCTGATACAGTGTGATATTGTTACTGTGTTCTCCAGTACAGTGTGATATTGTGACTGTGTTATCAGATACAATGTGATGATGTGACTGTGTTATCAGAAACAGTGTGATACTGTGACTGTGTTATCAGATACAGTGTGATATTGTGCCTGGGATATCAGATACAGTGTGTCATATGACTGTGAGATCAGGTACAGTGTGATATAATGATTATGTTTTCGGATACAGTGTGATTTAGTGATTGTGTTGTCAGATGCAGTGTGATATTGTGACTGTGTTATCCGATACAGTGTGATGGTGTGACTGTGTTATCAGATACAATGTGATAGAGTGACGGTGCTATCAGGTTCAGTGTGATATTGTGACCGTGTTATCAGGTAAATTGTGATACAGTGATTGTGTTTATCAGATACAGAGTGATATGGAGAAAATGTTATCAGGTACAGTGTGATATAGTGACTGTGATATCAGATCCAGTGTGGTATAGTGACTGTGTTATCAGGTACAGTGTGATATTGTGACTGTGATATCAGATACAGTGTGATGTAGTGACTGTGTTATCAGATACAGTGTGATATTGTGACTGTGTTATCAGATGCAGTGCGATATTGTGACTATGATATCAGATAGAGTGTGACATAGTGACTGTGATTTCTGATACAGTGTGTTATTGTTACTGTGTTCTCCAGTACAGTGTGATATTGTGACTGTGTTATCAAATACAATGTGATGGTGTAACTATGTTATCAGGTATAGTGTGATATTGTCACTGTGTTATCAGATACAGTGTGAAATTGTGACTGGGATATCAGATACAGTGTGTCATATGACTGTGAGATCAGGTACAGTGTGATATAGTGATTGTGTTATCGGCAACATTGTGGTTTAGTGACTTTGTTATCAGATACAGTGTGATATTGTGACTTGCGTTATCAGATACAGTGTGATATTGTGACTGTGATATCAGATACAGTGTGATATAGTGACTGTGTTATCGGGTACAGTGTGATATTGTGACTGTGTTATCAGCTACAGTGTGATATTGTGACTGTGATATCAGATACAATGTGATATAGTGACTGTGTTATCAGGTACCATGTGATGTTGTGACTGTGATGTCAGATACAATGTGATATAGTGACTGTGTTATCAGATACAGTGTGATATTGTGACTGTGATATCAGATACAGTGTGACATAGTGTCTGTGATATTTGTTACAGTGTGAAATTGTGACTGTGTTCTCAGGTACAGTGTGATATTGTGACTGTGTTATGAGATACAACGTGATGGTGTGACTGTGTTATCAGGTATAGTGTGATATAGTTACTGTATCAGGTTCAGTGTGATATTGTAACTGAGATATCTGATACAGCATGATATTGTAACTGCGTTTTCAGATACAGTGTGATATTTCGACTGTGAAATCAGATACCGTGTGATATAGTGACTGTGATATCTGATACAGTGTGACATTGTGACTGTGTTATCAGATACAGCGTGATATTCTGACTGAGATATCTGATACAGCGTGTGATTCTGACACTGTTATCAGGTAAAGTGTGTTATTGTGACTGTTTTATCAGGTACAGTGTGATATTGTGACTGAGATATCCGATACAGCGTGATATACTGACAGTGTTATCAGGTACAGTGTGAGATACTGACTGTGTTATCAGGTACAGTTTGATACAGTGTGCTATGGTGACTGTGATATCTGATAAAGTGTGATATAGTCACTGTGTTATCAGGTACCGTGTGATATTGTGACTGTGATATCAGCTACAGTGTGATATAGTGACTGTGTTATCAGACACAGTGTGATATTGTGACTGTGTTATCAGGTATAGTGTGATATTGTGCCTGGGATATCTGATACAGCGTGATATTCTGACAATGTTATCAAGTACAATGTGATATACTGACTGTGTTATCAGGTACAGTGTGATATATTGACTGTGTTATCAGGTACAATTGTATGGCGTTACTGTGTTATCAGATAAAGTGTGATATAGTAACTGTGTTATCAGTTACAGTGTGATATTGTGACTGTGATATCAGATACAGTGTGATATACTGACTGTGTTATGAGATACCGTTGGATATTGTGATTGTGTCTCAGGTACAGTGTGATATAGTGACTGTGTTATCAGATAAAATGTGTTGGTGTGACTGTGTTATCAGGTATAGTGTGATATTGTGACCACGTTATCAGGTATTGTGTGATAGAGTGACTGTGTTATCAGGTACAGAGTGATATTGTGACTGTAATATCAGATACAGTGTGATATTGTGACTGTGTTATCAGATACCATGTGACATATGACTGTGTTATCAGGTACAGTATGATATAGTGACTGTGTTATCACATACAGTGTGGTATAGTGACTGTGTTATCAGATACAGTGTGATATTGGGAGTGTTATCAGATACAGTGTGAAGATGTGACTGTGTTATCAGATAAAGTGTGATATTGTGACTGTGTTATCAGATACAATGTGATACAGTGACTGTGTCATCAGGTACAGTGTGACATAGTGAGTATGATATCAGATACAGTGTGGTATAGTGACTGTGTTTCCCGGTACAGTGTGATATTGTGACTGTGATATCAGATACAGTGCGATATAGTGACTGGGTTATCAGGTAGAGTGTGATATTGTGACTGTGATATCAGATACAGTCTGATGTAGTGACTGTGTTATCAGATAAAGTGTGATATTGTGACTGTGTTATCAGATACAGTGTGATAATGTGGCTGTGTTATCAGATAAAGCGTGTTATTGTGACTATGATATCAGATAGAGTGTGACATAGTGACTGTGATATCTGATACAGTGTGATATTGTTACTGTGTTCTCCAGTACAGTGTGATATTGTGACTGTGTTATCAGATACAATGTGATGGTTTGACTGTGTTATCAGAAACAGTGTGATACTGTGACTGTGTTATCAGATACAGTGTGATATTGTGCCTGGGATATCAGATACAGTGTGTCATATGACTGTGAGATCAGGTACAGTGTGATATAATGATTGTGTTATCGGATACAGTGTGGTTTAGTGATTGTGTTGTCAGATGCAGTGTGATATTGTGACTGTGTTATCCGATACAGTGTGATGGTGTGACTGTGTTATCAGATACAATGTGATAGAGTGACGGTGCTATCAGGTTCAGTGTGATATTGTGACCGTGTTATCAGGTAAATTGTGATACAGTGATTGTGTTTATCAGATACAGAGTGATATGGAGAAAATGTTATCAGGTACAGTGTGATATAGTGACTGTGATATCAGATCCAGTGTGGTATAGTGACTGTGTTATCAGGTACAGTGTGATATTGTGACTGTGATATCAGATACAGTGTGATGTAGTGACTGTGTTATCAGATACAGTGTGATATTGTGACTGTGTTATCAGATGCAGTGCGATATTGTGACTATGATATCAGATAGAGTGTGACATAGTGACTGTGATTTCTGATACAGTGTGTTATTGTTACTGTGTTCTCCAGTACAGTGTGATATTGTGACTGTGTTATCAAATACAATGTGATGGTGTAACTATGTTATCAGGTATAGTGTGATATTGTCACTGTGTTATCAGATACAGTGTGAAATTGTGACTGGGATATCAGATACAGTGTGTCATATGACTGTGAGATCAGGTACAGTGTGATATAGTGATTGTGTTATCGGCAACATTGTGGTTTAGTGACTTTGTTATCAGATTCAGTGTGATATTGTGACTGTTTTATCCGATACAGTGTGATGGTGAGACTGTTTTATCAGATACAATGTGATATAGTGACTGTGTTATCAGGTACCATGTGATGTTGTGACTGTGATGTCAGATACAATGTGATATAGTGACTGTGTTATCAGATACAGTGTGATATTGTGACTGTGATATCAGATACAGTGTGACATAGTGTCTGTGATATTTGTTACAGTGTGAAATTGTGACTGTGTTCTCAGGTACAGTGTGATATTGTGACTGTGTTATGAGATACAACGTGATGGTGTGACTGTGTTATCAGGTATAGTGTGATATAGTTACTGTATCAGGTTCAGTGTGATATTGTAACTGAGATATCTGATACAGCATGATATTGTAACTGCGTTTTCAGATACAGTGTGATATTTCGACTGTGAAATCAGATACCGTGTGATATAGTGACTGTGATATCTGATACAGTGTGACATTGTGACTGTGTTATCAGATACAGCGTGATATTCTGACTGAGATATCTGATACAGCGTGTGATTCTGACACTGTTATCAGGTAAAGTGTGTTATTGTGACTGTTTTATCAGGTACAGTGTGATATTGTGACTGAGATATCCGATACAGCGTGATATACTGACAGTGTTATCAGGTACAGTGTGAGATACTGACTGTGTTATCAGGTACAGTTTGATACAGTGTGCTATGGTGACTGTGATATCTGATAAAGTGTGATATAGTCACTGTGTTATCAGGTACCGTGTGATATTGTGACTGTGATATCAGCTACAGTGTGATATAGTGACTGTGTTATCAGACACAGTGTGATATTGTGACTGTGTTATCAGGTATAGTGTGATATTGTGCCTGGGATATCTGATACAGCGTGATATTCTGACAATGTTATCAAGTACAATGTGATATACTGACTGTGTTATCAGGTACAGTGTGATATATTGACTGTGTTATCAGGTACAATTGTATGGCGTTACTGTGTTATCAGATAAAGTGTGATATAGTAACTGTGTTATCAGTTACAGTGTGATATTGTGACTGTGATATCAGATACAGTGTGATATACTGACTGTGTTATGAGATACCGTTGGATATTGTGATTGTGTCTCAGGTACAGTGTGATATAGTGACTGTGTTATCAGATAAAATGTGTTGGTGTGACTGTGTTATCAGGTATAGTGTGATATTGTGACCACGTTATCAGGTATTGTGTGATAGAGTGACTGTGTTATCAGGTACAGAGTGATATTGTGACTGTAATATCAGATACAGTGTGATATTGTGACTGTGTTATCAGATACCATGTGACATATGACTGTGTTATCAGGTACAGTATGATATAGTGACTGTGTTATCACATACAGTGTGGTATAGTGACTGTGTTATCAGATACAGTGTGATATTGGGAGTGTTATCAGATACAGTGTGAAGATGTGACTGTGTTATCAGATACAGTGTGATATTGTGAGTGTTATCAGATACAGTGTGAAGATGTGACTGTGTTATCAGATAAAGTGTGATATTGTGACTGTGTTATCAGATACAATGTGATACAGTGACTGTGTCATCAGGTACAGTGTGACATAGTGAGTATGATATCAGATACAGTGTGGTATAGTGACTGTGTTTCCCGGTACAGTGTGATATTGTGACTGTGATATCAGATACAGTGCGATATAGTGACTGGGTTATCAGGTAGAGTGTGATATTGTGACTGTGATATCAGATACAGTCTGATGTAGTGACTGTGTTATCAGATAAAGTGTGATATTGTGACTGTGTTATCAGATACAGTGTGATAATGTGGCTGTGTTATCAGATAAAGCGTGTTATTGTGACTATGATATCAGATAGAGTGTGACATAGTGACTTTGATATCTGATACAGTGTGATATTGTTACTGTGTTCTCCAGTACAGTGTGATATTGTGACTGTGTTATCAGATACAATGTGATGGTTTGACTGTGTTAACAGAAACAGTGTGATACTGTGACTGTGTTATCAGATACAGTGTGATATTGTGCCTGGGATATCAGATACAGTGTGTCATATGACTGTGAGATCAGGTACAGTGTGATATAATGATTGTCTTATCGGATACAGTGTGGTTTAGTGATTGTGTTGTCAGATGCAGTGTGATATTGTGACTGTGTTATCCGATACAGTGTGATGGTGTGACTGTGTTATCAGATACAATGTGATAGAGTGACGGTGCTAACAGGTTCAGTGTGATATTGTGACCGTGTTATCAGGTAAATTGTGATACAGTGATTGTGTTTATCAGATACAGAGTGATATTTGATACAGTGTGATATTTTGACTGTGTTTTCAGTTGTAATGTGATGTTGTGACTCTGATATCAGGTATAGTGTGATATATTTACTGCGCTATCAGATAGAATGTGATGGTGTGACGCTGTTATCAGACACAGTGTGATATTGTGCCTGTGATATCAGATACAGTGTGATATTGTGACTGTGCTATCAGATACAGTGTGACATACGACTGTGTTATCAGGTACAGTGTGGTATAGTGACTGTGTTATCAGATACAGTGTGATATTATGACTGTGTTATCAGATACAGTGTGAAGATGTGACTGTGTTATCAGATAAAGTGTGATATTGTGACTGTGTTATCAGATACAGTGTGATACAGTGACTGTGTGATCAGGTACAGTGTGACATAGTGACTGTGATATCAGATAAAGTGTGGTATAGTGACTGTGTTTTCCGGTACAGTGTGATATTGTTACTGTGATATCAGATACAGTGCGATATAGTGACTGTGACATTTGATACAGTGTGATATTGTGACTGTGTTTTCAGTTGTAATGTGATGTTGTGACTGTATTATCAGGCACAGTGTGATATATTTACTGTGTTATCAGATACAATGTGATGGTGTGACATTGTTATCAGATACAGTGTGATATTGTGACTGTGATATCAGATACAGTCTGATATAGTAACTGTATTATCATGTGCCTTGTGATATAGTGACTGTGTTATCAGATACAGTGTGATATGGTGACTGTGTTATCCGATACATTGTGATTGTGTGACTGTGTTATCAGATACAGTGTGATATTGTGACAGTGATATCCGATACAGCGTGATATACTGACAGTGTTATCAGGTACATTGTGAGATACTGACTCTGTTATCAGGTACAGTGTGATATAGTGTGCTATGGTAACTGTGATATCTGAAAAAGTGTGATTTAGTCACTGTGTTATCAGGTACAGTGTGATATTGTGACTGTGATATCAGATACAGTGTGATATAATGACTGTGTTATCAGATACAGTGTGATATTGTGACTGTGATATCAGATACAGTGTGATATAGTTACTGTGTTATCAGATACAGTGTGATATTGTGACTGATATCGGATACAGTGTTTCATAGTGACTGTGATATCTGATACATTGTGATATTGTGACTGTGTTATCAGGTATAGTGTGATATTGTGCCTGGGATATCTGACACAGCGTGATATTCTGACAGTGTTATCAGGTACAATGTGATATAATGACTGTATTATCAGGTACAGTGTGATATATTGACTGTGTTATCAGCTACAATGGCATGGTGTTACTGTGTTATAAGATGAAGTGTGATATAGTAACTGTGTTATCAGGTACAGTGTGATATTGTGACTGTGATATCAGATACAGTGTGATATAATGACAGAGTTATGAGATACCGTTGGATATTGTGATTGTGTCTCAGGTACAGTGTGATATAGTGACTGTGTTATCAAATGCAATGTGTTGGTGTGACTGTGTTATCAGGTATAGTGTGATATTGTGACCACGTTATCAGGTATTGTGTGATATAGTGACTGTGATATCAGATACAGTGTGATACAGTGACTGTGTCATCAGGTACAGTGTGACATAGTGAGTGTGATATCAGATACAATGTGGTATAGTGACTGTGTTGCCCGGTACAGTGTGATATTGTGACTGTGATATCAGATACAGTGTGACATATGACTGTGTTATCAGGTACAGTATGATATAGTGACTGTGTTATCACATACAGTGTGGTATAGTGACTGTGTTATCAGATACAGTGTGATATTGTGAGTGTTATCAGATACAGTGTGAAGATGTGACTGTGTTATCAGATAAAGTGTGATATTGTGAGTGTTATCAGATACAGTGTGAAGATGTGACTGTGTTATCAGATAAAGTGTGATATTGTGTCTGTGTTATCAGATACAGTGTGATACAGTGACTGTGTCATCAGGTACAGTGTGACATAGTGAGTGTGATATCAGATACAGTGTGGTATAGTGACTGTGTTTCCCGGTGCAGTGTGATATTGTTACTGTGATATCAGATACAGTGTGATATAGTGACTGTGATATTTGATACAGTGTGATATTTTGACTGTGTTTTCAGTTGTAATGTGATGTTGTGACTCTGATATCAGGTATAGTGTGATATATTTACTGCGCTATCAGATAGAATGTGATGGTGTGACGCTGTTATCAGACACAGTGTGATATTGTGCCTGTGATATCAGATACAGTGTGATATTGTGACTGTGCTATCAGATACAGTGTGACATACGACTGTGTTATCAGGTACAGTGTGGTATAGTGACTGTGTTATCAGATACAGTGTGATATTATGACTGTGTTATCAGATACAGTGTGAAGATGTGACTGTGTTATCAGATAAAGTGTGATATTGTGACTGTGTTATCAGATACAGTGTGATACAGTGACTGTGTGATCAGGTACAGTGTGACATAGTGACTGTGATATCAGATAAAGTGTGGTATAGTGACTGTGTTTTCCGGTACAGTGTGATATTGTTACTGTGATATCAGATACAGTGCGATATAGTGACTGTGACATTTGATACAGTGTGATATTGTGACTGTGTTTTCAGTTGTAATGTGATGTTGTGACTGTATTATCAGGCACAGTGTGATATATTTACTGTGTTATCAGATACAATGTGATGGTGTGACATTGTTATCAGATACAGTGTGATATTGTGACTGTGATATCAGATACAGTCTGATATAGTAACTGTATTATCATGTGCCTTGTGATATAGTGACTGTGTTATCAGATACAGTGTGATATGGTGACTGTGTTATCCGATACATTGTGATTGTGTGACTGTGTTATCAGATACAGTGTGATATTGTGACAGTGATATCCGATACAGCGTGATATACTGACAGTGTTATCAGGTACATTGTGAGATACTGACTCTGTTATCAGGTACAGTGTGATATAGTGTGCTATGGTAACTGTGATATCTGAAAAAGTGTGATTTAGTCACTGTGTTATCAGGTACAGTGTGATATTGTGACTGTGATATCAGATACAGTGTGATATAATGACTGTGTTATCAGATACAGTGTGATATTGTGACTGTGATATCAGATACAGTGTGATATAGTTACTGTGTTATCAGATACAGTGTGATATTGTGACTGATATCGGATACAGTGTTTCATAGTGACTGTGATATCTGATACATTGTGATATTGTGACTGTGTTATCAGGTATAGTGTGATATTGTGCCTGGGATATCTGACACAGCGTGATATTCTGACAGTGTTATCAGGTACAATGTGATATAATGACTGTATTATCAGGTACAGTGTGATATATTGACTGTGTTATCAGCTACAATGGCATGGTGTTACTGTGTTATAAGATGAAGTGTGATATAGTAACTGTGTTATCAGGTACAGTGTGATATTGTGACTGTGATATCAGATACAGTGTGATATAATGACAGAGTTATGAGATACCGTTGGATATTGTGATTGTGTCTCAGGTACAGTGTGATATAGTGACTGTGTTATCAAATGCAATGTGTTGGTGTGACTGTGTTATCAGGTATAGTGTGATATTGTGACCATGTTATCAGGTATTGTGTGATATAGTAACTGTGTTATTAGGTACTGTTTGATATTGTGACTGTGATATCAGATACAGTGTGATATTGTGACTGTGTTATCAGATACAGTGTGATACAGTGACTGTGTGATCAGGTACAGTGTGACATAGTGACTGTGATATCAGATACAGTGTGGTATAGTGACTGTGTTTTCCGGTACAGTGTGATATTGTGACTGTGATATCAGATACAGTGTGATATTGTGACTGTGTTTCCAGTTGTAATGTGATGTTGTGACTGTATTATCAGGTATAGTGTGATATATTTAATGTGTTATCAGATACAATGTGATGTTGTGACGCTGTTATCAGATACAGTGTGATATAGTGACTGTGTTATCAGATACAATGTGATGGTGTGAATGTGTTATCAGATACAGTGTGACATAGTGACTGTGATATCAGATAAAGTGTGATATAGTAACTGTGTTATCAGGTACAGTGTGATATTGTGACTGTGATATCAGATACAGTGTGATATACTGACTGTGTTATGAGAGACCGTTGGATATTGTGATTGTGTCTCAGGTACAGTGTGATATAGAGACTGTGTTATCAGATAAAATGTGATGGTGTGACTGTGTTATCAGGTATAGTGTGATATTGTGACCACGTTATCAGGTATTGTGTGATATAGTGACTGTGATATCAGATACAGTGTGATACAGTGACTGTGTCATCAGGTACAGTGTGACATAGTGAATGTGATATCAGATACAATGTGGTATAGTGACTGTGTTGCCCGGTACAGTGTGATATTGTGACTGTGATATCAGATACAGTGTGACATATGACTGTGTTATCAGGTACAGTATGATATAGTGACTGTGTTATCACATACAGTGTGGTATAGTGACTGTGTTATCAGATACAGTGTGATATTGTGAGTGTTATCAGATACAGTGTGAAGATGTGACTGTGTTATCAGATAAAGTGTGATATTGTGAGTGTTATCAGATACAGTGTGAAGATGTGACTGTGTTATCAGATAAAGTGTGATATTGTGTCTGTGTTATCAGATACAGTGTGATACAGTGACTGTGTCATCAGGTACAGTGTGACATAGTGAGTGTGATATCAGATACAGTGTGGTATAGTGACTGTGTTTCCCGGTACAGTGTGATATTGTTACTGTGATATCAGATACAGTGTGATATAGTGACTGTGATATTTGATACAGTGTGATATTTTGACTGTGTTTTCAGTTGTAATGTGATGTTGTGACTCTGATATCAGGTATAGTGTGATATATTTACTGCGCTATCAGATAGAATGTGATGGTGTGACGCTGTTATCAGACACAGTGTGATATTGTGCCTGTGATATCAGATACAGTGTGATATTGTGACTGTGCTATCAGATACAGTGTGACATACGACTGTGTTATCAGGTACAGTGTGGTATAGTGACTGTGTTATCAGATACAGTGTGATATTATGACTGTGTTATCAGATACAGTGTGAAGATGTGACTGTGTTATCAGATAAAGTGTGATATTGTGACTGTGTTATCAGATACAGTGTGATACAGTGACTGTGTGATCAGGTACAGTGTGACATAGTGACTGTGATATCAGATAAAGTGTGGTATAGTGACTGTGTTTTCCGGTACAGTGTGATATTGTTACTGTGATATCAGATACAGTGCGATATAGTGACTGTGACATTTGATACAGTGTGATATTGTGACTGTGTTTTCAGTTGTAATGTGATGTTGTGACTGTATTATCAGGCACAGTGTGATATATTTACTGTGTTATCAGATACAATGTGATGGTGTGACATTGTTATCAGATACAGTGTGATATTGTGACTGTGATATCAGATACAGTCTGATATAGTAACTGTATTATCATGTGCCTTGTGATATAGTGACTGTGTTATCAGATACAGTGTGATATGGTGACTGTGTTATCCGATACATTGTGATTGTGTGACTGTGTTATCAGATACAGTGTGATATTGTGACAGTGATATCCGATACAGCGTGATATACTGACAGTGTTATCAGGTACATTGTGAGATACTGACTCTGTTATCAGGTACAGTGTGATATAGTGTGCTATGGTAACTGTGATATCTGAAAAAGTGTGATTTAGTCACTGTGTTATCAGGTACAGTGTGATATTGTGACTGTGATATCAGATACAGTGTGATATAATGACTGTGTTATCAGATACAGTGTGATATTGTGACTGTGATATCAGATACAGTGTGATATAGTTACTGTGTTATCAGATACAGTGTGATATTGTGACTGATATCGGATACAGTGTTTCATAGTGACTGTGATATCTGATACATTGTGATATTGTGACTGTGTTATCAGGTATAGTGTGATATTGTGCCTGGGATATCTGACACAGCGTGATATTCTGACAGTGTTATCAGGTACAATGTGATATAATGACTGTATTATCAGGTACAGTGTGATATATTGACTGTGTTATCAGCTACAATGGCATGGTGTTACTGTGTTATAAGATGAAGTGTGATATAGTAACTGTGTTATCAGGTACAGTGTGATATTGTGACTGTGATATCAGATACAGTGTGATATAATGACAGAGTTATGAGATACCGTTGGATATTGTGATTGTGTCTCAGGTACAGTGTGATATAGTGACTGTGATATCAAATGCAATGTGTTGGTGTGACTGTGTTATCAGGTATAGTGTGATATTGTGACCATGTTATCAGGTATTGTGTGATATAGTAACTGTGTTATTAGGTATTGTTTGATATTGTGACTGTGATATCAGATACAGTGTGATACAGTGACTGTGTGATCAGGTACAGTGTGACATAGTGACTGTGATATCAGATACAGTGTGGTATAGTGACTGTGTTTTCCGGTACAGTGTGATATTGTGACTGTGATATCAGATACAGTGTGATATTGTGACTGTGTTTCCAGTTGTAATGTGATGTTGTGACTGTATTATCAGGTATAGTGTGATATATTTAATGTGTTATCAGATACAATGTGATGTTGTGACGCTGTTATCAGATACAGTGTGATATTGTGACTGTGTTATCAATACAGTGTGACATATGACTGTGTTATCAGGTACAGTGTGATATTGTGACTGTGTTAACAGATACAGTGTGAAGATGTGACTGTGTTATCAGATAAAGTGTGATATTGTGACTGTGTTATCAGATACAGTGTGATACAGTGACTGTGTGATCAGGTACAGTGTGACATAGTGAGTGTGATATCAGATACAGTGTGGTATAGTGACTGTGTTTTCCGGAACAGTGGGATATTTTGACTGTGATATCAGATACAGTGTGATATATTGACTGTGATATTTGTTACGGTGTGATATTGTGAAAGTGTTTTCAGTTGTAATGTGATGTTGTGACTGTATTATCAGGTATAGTGTGATATATTTACTGTGTTATCAGATAGAATGTGATGGTGTGACGCTGTTATCAGATACAGTGTGATATTGTGCCTGTGATACCAGATACAGTGTGATATTATGACTGTGTTATCAGATACAGTGTGACATATGACTGTGTTATCAGGTACAGTGTGACATAGTGACTGTGATATCAGATAAAGTGTGGTATAGTGACTGTGTTTTCCGGTACAGTGTGATATTGTTACTGTGATATCAGATACAGTGCGATATAGTGACTGTGACATTTGATACAGTGTGATATTGTGACTGTGTTTTCAGTTGTAATGTGATGTTGTGACTGTATTATCAGGCACAGTGTGATATATTTACTGTGTTATCAGATACAATGTGATGGTGTGACATTGTTATCAGATACAGTGTGATATTGTGACTGTGATATCAGATACAGTCTGATATAGTAACTGTATTATCATGTGCCTTGTGATATAGTGACTGTGTTATCAGATACAGTGTGATATGGTGACTGTGTTATCCGATACATTGTGATTGTGTGACTGTGTTATCAGATACAGTGTGATATTGTGACAGTGATATCCGATACAGCGTGATATACTGACAGTGTTATCAGGTACATTGTGAGATACTGACTCTGTTATCAGGTACAGTGTGATATAGTGTGCTATGGTAACTGTGATATCTGAAAAAGTGTGATTTAGTCACTGTGTTATCAGGTACAGTGTGATATTGTGACTGTGATATCAGATACAGTGTGATATAATGACTGTGTTATCAGATACAGTGTGATATTGTGACTGTGATATCAGATACAGTGTGATATAGTTACTGTGTTATCAGATACAGTGTGATATTGTGACTGATATCGGATACAGTGTTTCATAGTGACTGTGATATCTGATACATTGTGATATTGTGACTGTGTTATCAGGTATAGTGTGATATTGTGCCTGGGATATCTGACACAGCGTGATATTCTGACAGTGTTATCAGGTACAATGTGATATAATGACTGTATTATCAGGTACAGTGTGATATATTGACTGTGTTATCAGCTACAATGGCATGGTGTTACTGTGTTATAAGATGAAGTGTGATATAGTAACTGTGTTATCAGGTACAGTGTGATATTGTGACTGTGATATCAGATACAGTGTGATATAATGACAGAGTTATGAGATACCGTTGGATATTGTGATTGTGTCTCAGGTACAGTGTGATATAGTGACTGTGTTATCAAATGCAATGTGTTGGTGTGACTGTGTTATCAGGTATAGTGTGATATTGTGACCATGTTATCAGGTATTGTGTGATATAGTAACTGTGTTATTAGGTACTGTTTGATATTGTGACTGTGATATCAGATACAGTGTGATATTGTGACTGTGTTATCAGATACAGTGTGATACAGTGACTGTGTGATCAGGTACAGTGTGACATAGTGACTGTGATATCAGATACAGTGTGGTATAGTGACTGTGTTTTCCGGTACAGTGTGATATTGTGACTGTGATATCAGATACAGTGTGATATTGTGACTGTGTTTCCAGTTGTAATGTGATGTTGTGACTGTATTATCAGGTATAGTGTGATATATTTAATGTGTTATCAGATACAATGTGATGTTGTGACGCTGTTATCAGATACAGTGTGATATTGTGACTGTGTTATCAGATACAGTGTGACATATGACTGTGTTATCAGGTACAGTGTGATATTGTGACTGTGTTATCAGGTACAGTGTGATATTGTGACTGTGTTATCAGATACAGTGTGGTATAGTGACTGTGTTATCATATACAGTGTTACATTGTGACTGTGTTATCAGATGCAGTGTGAAGGTGTGACTGTGTTATCAGATAAAGTGTGATATTGTGACTGTGTTATCAGATACAGTGTGATACAGTGACTGTGTGATCAGGTACAGTGTGACATAGTGACTGTGATATCAGATACAATGTGGTATAGTGACTGTGTTTTCCGGTACAGTGTGATATTGTGACTGTGATATCAGATACAGGGCGATATAGTGACTGTGACATTTGATACAGTGTGATATTGTGACTGTGTTTTCAGTTGTGATGTGATGTTGTGACTGTATTATCAGGTATAGTGTGATATATTTACTGTGTTTTCAGATACAATGTGATGGTGTGATGCTGTTATCAGATACAGTGTGATATTGTGACTGTGATATCAGATACAGTCTGATATAGTAACTGTGTTATAATGTGCATTGTGATATAGTGACTGTGTTATCAGATACAGTGTGATATGGTGACTGTGTTATCAGACATAGTGTGATTGTGTGAGTGTGTTATCAGATACAGTGTGATATTGCGACTGTGATATCAGATACAGTGTGATATAGTTTCTGTGTTATCAGATACTGTGTGATATTGTGACTATGATATCAGATAAAGTATGACATAGTGACTGTGATATCTGATACAGTGTGATATTGTGACTGTGTTCTCATGTATGGTGTGATACTGTGACTCTGTTATCAGATACAATGTGATGGTGTGACTGTGTTATTAGGTATAGTGTGATATTGTGACTGTGCTATCAGGTACAGTGTGAGATAGTGACTGTGTTATCAGGTACAGTGTGATATAGTGCGCTATGGTGACTGCGATATCTGATAAAGTGTGATATAGTCACTGTGTTATCAGGTACAGTGTGATATTGTGACTGTGTTATCAGATACAGTGTGATTGTGTGAATGTGTTATCAGATACAGTGTGATATTGTGACTGTGATATCAGATACAGTGTGATATAGTTTCTGTGTTATCAGATACTGTGTGATATTGCGACTGTGATATCAGATAAAGTATGACATAGTGACTGTGATACCTGATACAGTGTGATATTGTGACTGTGTTCTCATGTACGGTGTGCTACTGTGACTGTGTTATCAGATACAATGTGATGGTGTGACTGTGTTATCAGGTATAGTGTGATATTGTGACTGTGTTATCAGGTACAATGTGATGGTGTGACGCTGTTATCAGATACAGTGTGATATTGTGACTGTGATATAAGATACAGTCTGATTTAGTAACTGTGTTATCATGTGTATTGTGATATAGCGACTGTGTTATCAGATACAGAGTGATATGGTGACTGTGTTATCTGATACAGTGTGATATAGTTTCTATGTTATCAGATACTGTGTGATATTGCGACTGTGATATCAGATAAAGTATGACATAGTGATTGTGATATCTGATACAATGTGATATTGTGACTGTGTTCTCATGTACGGTGTGATATTGTGACTGTGTTATCAGATACAATGTGATGGTGTGACTGTGTTATCAGGTATAGTGTGTTATTGTGACTATGTTATCAGGTACAGTGTGAGATAGTGACTGTGTTATCAGGTACAGTGTGATATAGTGTGCTATGGTGACTGTGATATCTGATAAAGTATGATATAGTCACTGTGTTATCAGGTACAGTGTGATATTGTGACTTTGATATCAGATACAGTGTAAGATAATGGCTGTGTTATCAGATACAGTGTGATATTGTGACTGTGATATCAGATAGATTGTGATATATTTACAGTGTTATCAGATACAATGTGACATTGTGACTGTGATATCAGATACAGTGTGTCATAATGACTGTGATATCTGATACAGTGTGATATTGTGACTGTGTTCTCAGGTACAGTGTGATAATGTGACTGTGCTATCAGGTATATTGTGATATTGTGACTGAGATATCTTATACAGATTGATATTCTGACAATGTTATCAGGTACAGTGTGATATAGTGACTCTGTTATCAGGTACAGTGTGATATATTGACTGTGTTTATCAGATAAAGTGTGATATGGAGAAAATGTTATCAGGTACAGTGTGATATAGTGACTGTGATATCAGATCCAGTGTGATATAGTGATTGTGTTTATCAGATACAGTGTGATATGGAGAAAGTGTTATCAGGTACAGTGTGATAAAGTGACTGTGATATCAGATCCAGTGTGGTATAGTGACTGTCTTATCAGGTACAGAGTGATATTGTGACTGTAATATCAGATACAGTGTGATATTGTGACTGTGATATCAGATACAGTGTGATATAGTGGCTGTGTTATCAGATACAGTGTGATATTGTGACTATGATATCAGATAGAGTGTGACATAGTGACTGTGATTTCTGATACAGTGTGATATTGTTACTGTGTTCTCCAGTACAGTGTGATATTGTGACTATGATATCAGATAGAGTGTGATATAGTGACTGTGATTTCTGATACAGTGTGATATTGTTACTGTGTTCTCCAGTACAGTGTGATATTGTGACTGTGTTATCAGATACAATGTGATGGTGTGACTGTGTTATCAGGTATAATGTAATATGGTGACTGTGTTTTCAGATACAGTGTGATATTGTGACTGGGATATCAGATACAGTGTGTCATATGACTGTGAGATTAGGTACAGTCTGATATAGTGATTGTGTTATCGGACACATTGTGGTTTAATGACTTTGGTATCAGATGCAGAGTGATATTGTGACTGTGTTATCCGATACAGTGTGATGGTGAGACTGTGTTATCAGATACAATGTGATATAGTGACTGTGTTATGGGGTACCATGTGATATTGTGACAGTGATGTCAGATACAATGTGATATAGTGACTGTGTTATCAGATACAGTGTGATATTGTGACTGTGATATCAGATACAGTGTGACATAGTGTCTGTGATATTTGTTACAGTGTGAAATTGTGACTGTGCTCTCAGGTACAGTGTGATATTGTGACTGTGTTATGAGATACAATGTGATGGTGTGACTGTGTTATCAGGTATAGTGTGATATAGTGACTGTGTTATCATGTTCAGTGTGATATTGTGACTAAGATATCTGATACAGCGTGATATTGTGACTGTGTTATCAGGTACGGTGTGATATTGTGACTGTGATATCTGATACAGTGTGATATAGTTACTGTGTTCTCAGGTACAGTGTGATATTGTGACTATGATATCAGATAGAGTGTGATATAGTGACTGTGATTTCTGATACAGTGTGATATTGTTACTGTGTTCTCCAGTACAGTGTGATATTGTGACTGTGTTATCAGATACAATGTGATGGTGTGACTGTGTTATCAGGTATAATGTAATATGGTGACTGTGTTTTCAGATACAGTGTGATATTGTGACTGGGATATCAGATACAGTGTGTCATATGACTGTGAGATTAGGTACAGTCTGATATAGTGATTGTGTTATCGGACACATTGTGGTTTAATGACTTTGGTATCAGATGCAGAGTGATATTGTGACTGTGTTATCCGATACAGTGTGATGGTGAGACTGTGTTATCAGATACAATGTGATATAGTGACTGTGTTATGGGGTACCATGTGATATTGTGACAGTGATGTCAGATACAATGTGATATAGTGACTGTGTTATCAGATACAGTGTGATATTGTGACTGTGATATCAGATACAGTGTGACATAGTGTCTGTGATATTTGTTACAGTGTGAAATTGTGACTGTGCTCTCAGGTACAGTGTGATATTGTGACTGTGTTATGAGATACAATGTGATGGTGTGACTGTGTTATCAGGTATAGTGTGATATAGTGACTGTGTTATCATGTTCAGTGTGATATTGTGACTAAGATATCTGATACAGCGTGATATTGTGACTGTGTTATCAGGTACGGTGTGATATTGTGACTGTGATATCTGATACAGTGTGATATAGTTACTGTGTTCTCAGGTACAGTGTGATATTGTGACTGTGATATCCGATACAGTGTGATATAGTTACTGTGTTATCAGATACAGTGTGACATTGTGACTATGATATCAGATAGAGTGTGACATAGTGACTGTGATTTCTGATACAGTGTGATACTGTTACTGTGTTCTCCAGTACAGTGTGATATTATGACTATGATATCAGATAGAGTGTGACATAGTGGCTGTGATTTCTGATACAGTGTGATATTGTTACTGTGTTCTCCAGTACGGTGTGATATTGTGACTGTGTTATCAGATACAATGTGATGGTGTGACTGTGTTATCAGGTATAGTGTAATATGGTGACTGTGTTTTCAGATACATTGTGATATTGTGACTGGGATATCAGATACAGTGTGTCATATGACTGTGAGATCAGGTACGGTGTGATATAGTGATTGTGTCATCAGACACATTGTGGTTTAGTGACTTTGTTATCAGATGCAGTGTGATATTGTGACTGTGTTATGAAATACAATGTGATGGTGTGACTGTGTTATCAGGTATAGTGTGATATAGTGACTGTGTTATCAAGTTCGGTGTGATATTGTGACTAAGATATCTGATACAGCGTGATATTGTGACTGTGTTATCAGGGACGGTGTGATATTGTGACTGTGATATCTGATACAGTGTGAGATTGTGACTGTGTTATCAGGTACAGTGTGATATTGTAACTGACATATCTGATACAGTGTAATATAGTTACTGTGTAATCAGATACATTGTGTCATTGTGACTGTGATATCAGATACAGTGTGTCATAGTGACTGTGATATCTGACACAGTGTGATATTGTGACTGTGTTCTCAGGTACAGTGTGATTTTGTGACTGTGTTATCAGATACAGTGTGATATTCTGAGTGAGATATCTGATACAGCGTGTTATTCTGACAGTGTTATCAGGTACAGTGTGAGATAGTGACTGTGTTATCAGGTACAGTGTGAAATAGTGTGCTATAGTGACTGTGATATCTGATAAAGTGTGATATAGTCACTGTGTTATCAGGTACTGTGTGATATTGTGACTGTGATATCAGATACAGTGTGAGATAGTGACTGTGTTATCAGATACAGTGTGATATTGTGACTGTGATATCAGATACAGTGTGATACAGTGACTGTGTTATCAGATAAAGTGTGATATTGTGACTGTGATATCAGGTAGAGTGTGATATATTTACAGTGTTATCAGATACAATGTGACATTGTGACTGTGATATCAGATACAGTGTGTCATAATGACTGTGATATCTCATACAGTGTGATATTGTGACTGTGTTCTCAGGTACAGTGTGATAATGTGACTGTGCTATCAGGTATATTGTGATATTGTGACTGAGATATCTTATACAGCGTGATATTCTGACAGTGTTATCGGGTACAGTGTGATATAGTGACTCTGTTATCAGGTACAGTGTGATATGTTGACTGTGTTTATCAGATACAGTGTGAAATGGAGAAAATGTTATCAGGTACAGTGTGATATAAGACTGTGATATCAGATCCAGTGTGATATAGTGATTCTGTTTATCAGATACAGTGTGATATGGAGAAAATGTTATCAGGTACAGTGTAATATAGGGACTGTGATATCAGATCCAGTGTGGTATATTGACTGTGTTATCATGTACAGAGTGATATTGTGACTAAGATATTTGATACAGCGTGATATTGTGACTATGATATCAGATAGAGTGTGACATAGTGACTGTGATTTCTGATACAGTGTGATATTGTGACTGTGTTATCAGGTGCAGTGTGATATTGTGACTGCGATATCTGATACAGTGTGATATAGTTACTGTGTTATCAGATACAGTGTGACATTGTGACTGTGATTTCTGATACAGTGTGATATTGTTACTGTGTTCTCCAGTATAGTGTGATATTGTGACTGTGTTATCAGATACAATGTGATGGTGTGACTGTGTTATCAGGTATAGTGTAATATGGTGACTGTATTATCAGATACAGTGTGATATTGTGACTGGGATATCAGATACAGTGTGTCATATGACTGTGAGATTAGGTACAGTGTGATATAGTGATTGTGGTATCGGACACAGTGTGGTTCAGTGACTTTGTTATCAGATGCAGTGTAATATTGTGACTGTTTTATCCGATACAGTGTGATGGTGAGACTGTGTTATCAGATACAATGTGATATAGTGACTGTGTTATCAGGTACTATGTGATATAGTGACTGTGATGGCAGATACAGTGTGATATAGTGACTGTGTTATCAGATACAGTGTGATATTGTGACTGTGATATCAGATACTGTGTGACATAGTGTCTGTGATATTTGTTACAGTGTGAAATTGTGACTGTGTTATCAGGTATGGTGTGATATTGTGACTGTGATATCTGATACAGTGTGATATAGTTACTGTGTTATCAGATACAGTGTGACATTTTGACTGTGATATCAGATACAGTGTGTCATAGTGACTGTGATATCTGACACAGTGTGATATTGTGACTGTGTTCTCAGGTACAGTATGATACTGTGACTCTGTTACCAGATACAGTGTGATATTTTGAGTGAGATATCTGATACAGCGTGTTATTCTGATAGTGTTATCAGATAAAGTGTGTTATTGTGACTGTTTTATCAGGTTCAGTGTGTTATTGTGACTGAGATATCCGACACAGCGGGATATACTGACATTGTTATCAGCTACTGTGTGAGATAGTGACTGTGTTATCAGGTACAGTGTGAAATAGTGTGCTATGGTGACTGTGATATCTGATAAAGTGTGATATAGTGACTGTGTTATCAGGTACAGTGTGATATTGTGACTGTGATATCAGATACCGTGTGATATAGTGACTGTGTTATCAGATACAGTGTGATATTGTGACGGTGATATCAGATACAGTGTGATATAGTTACTGTGTTATCAGATAGAGTGTGACATTGTGACTGTGACATCAGATACAGTGTGTCATAGTGATTGTGATATCTGACACAGTGTGATATTGTGACTGTGTTCTCAGGTACAGTGTGATATTGTGACTGTGTTATCAGGTATAGTGTGATATTGTGCCTGCGATAGCTGATACAGCATTATATTCTGACAGTGTAATCAGCTACAGTGTGATATAGTGACTGTGTTATCAGGTACAGTGTGATATATTGGCTGTGTTATCAGCTACAATAATATGGTGTTACCGTGTTATCAGATAAAGTGTGATATAGTAACTGTGTGATCAGGTACAGTGTGATATTGTGACTGTAATATCAGATACAGTGTGATATACTGACTGTGTTATGAGATACCGTTGGATATTGTGATTGTGTCTCAGGTACAGTGTGAGATTGTGACTGTGTTTTGTGTTGGTGTGACTATGTTATCAGGTATAGTGTGATATTATGACTGTGATATCAAATACAGTGTGATATTGTGAATGTGTTATCAGATACAGTGTGATATTGTGACTGTGTTATCAGACAAAGTGTGATATTGTGACTGTGTCATCAGATACAGTGTGGTATATTGACTGTTATCAGATAAAGTGTGATATAGTGACTGTGTTATCAGATACAGTGTGAAGGTGTGACTGTGTTATCAGACAAAGTGTGATATTGTGACTGTGATATCAGATACAGTGTGGTATAGTGACTGTGTTTTCGGTACAGTGTGATATTGTGTCTGTGATATCAGATAAGGTGCGATATAGTGACTGTGATATTTGATACAGTGTGATATTATGACTGTGTTTTCAGATGTAATGTGATGTTGTGACTGTATTATTAGGTATAGTGTGATATATTTACTGTGTTATCAGATACAATGTGATGGTGTGAATCTGTTATCAGATACAGTGTGATATTGTGACGGTGATATCGGATACAGTCTGATATAAAAACTGTGTTATCCTGTGCATTGTGATATAGTGAGTGTGTTATCAGATACAGTGTGATATGGCGAATGTGTTATCAGATACAGTGTGATTGTGTGACTTTGATATCAGATACAATGTGATATAGTTTCTGTGTTATCAGATACTGTGTGATATTGCCACTGTGATATCAGATAAAGTATGACATAGTGACTGTGATATCTGATACAGTGTGATATTGTGACTGTGTTCTCATGTACAATGTGATATTGTGATTGTGTTATCAGATACAATGTGATGGTGTGACTGTGTTATCAGATACAGTGTGATATTGTGACTGTGTCTTCAAATAGAGTGTGATGGCGTGACTGTGTTACCAGGTATAGTGTGATATTTTGACTGTGTTTTCAGGTACAGTTTGATTTTGTGACTGTGATATCTGATACCGTGTGATATTGTGACTGTGATATCAGGTGCATTGTGATATTGTGATTTTGATATCAGATACAGTGTGATATAGTGACTGTGTTGTCAGATATGGTGGGATATTGTGATTGTGTTCTCAGGTACAGTGTGATATTGTGACTGCATTATCAGATACAGTCTTTTGGTGTGACTGTGTTATCAGGTATAGTGTTATATAGTGACTGTGTTATCAGGTGTAGTGTGATATTGGGACTGTGATATCAGATACAGTGTGATATTGTGACTGTGATATCAGATACAGTGTGATATAGTAACTGTGTTATCATGTGCTGTGTGATATAGTGAATGTGTTAGCAGATACAATGTGGTATAGTGACTGTGTTATCAGATACAGTGTGATATTGTGACTGTCTTATCAGATAAAATGTGATGGTGTGACGGTGTTATCAGATACAGTGTGATATTGTGACTCTGTTATCAGATACATGGTGATATAGTGAAAATGTTATCAAGTACAGTGTGATATAGTGACTGTGTTATCAGATACAGTGTGATATTGTGACTGTGATATCAGATACAGTGTTATATATTGACTGTGTTCTCAGGTACAGTGTGATATTGTGACTGTGTTCTCAGGTACAGTGTGATATTGTGACTGTGTTATCAGATAAAATCTGATGGTGTGAATGTGTTATCAGGTATAGTGTGATATTGTGACTGTGTTATCAGGTACATTGTGATATTGTGATTGTGTTATGAGGGTCAGTGTGATATTGTGACTGTGATATCTGATACTGTGTGATATTGTGACTGTGTTATCAGGTACAGTGTGATATTGTGACTGTGTGATCAGGTACAGTGTGATATTATGACTGTGATATCTCATACAGTGTGATATTGTTACTATGTAATCCTGTACAGTGTGATATTGTGACTGTGATATCAGGTTCAGTGTGATATAGTGACTGTGTTATCAGAAACCCTGGGATATTTTGATTGTGTTATCAGGTACATTGTGATATTGTGACTGTGTTATCAGGTACAGTGAGATATTGTGACTGTGTTATCAGGTACATTGTGATATTGTGACTGTGATATCAGGTAAAGTGTGATATTGTGACTGTGATATGTGATACTGTGTGATAGTGTGACTGTGTTATCAGGTACAGTGTGGTATAGTGACTGTGTTATCAGGAACACTGTATTTTAGTAGCTGTGTTATCAGGTAGAGTGTGATATAGTGACTGTGTTATCAGATACAGTGTGGTATAGTGACTGTGTTATCAAATACAGTGTGATGGTGTGACTGTGTTATCAGATACAGTGTGATACTGTGACTTTGTTATCAGATACAGTGTGATATAGTGACTGTGATATCAAATGCCATGTGTTATACAGACTGTGTTATCAGATACAGTGTGATGGTGTGACTGTGTTATCAGATACAGTGTGATATTCTGACATTGTTATCAGATACAGTGTGATATACTGACTGTGATATCAGATGTCGTGTGATATAGTGACTGTGTTATCAGATACAGTGTGATATTGTGACTGTGATATAGTGATTGTGTTATCAGATACAGTATGATATTGTGACTGTGATTTCAGATAATGTGTGATATTGTGACTGTGATATGAGATACTGTGTGGTATACTGACTGTGTAATCAGATACAGCGTGATTTAATCACTGTGTTATCAGATACAGTGTGATATTTTGATTGTGATATCAGGTACAGCGTGATATTGTGACTGTGTTAACAGGTAGAGTGTTATATTGTGACTCTGTGATCAGGTACAGTGTGATATTATGACTGTGATATCTGATACAGTGTGAAATTGTGACTGTGTTATCAGGTACAGTGTGATATAGTGACTGTGTTATTAGGTAGAGTGTGGTATTGTGCCTGTGATATCTGATACAGTGTGATATAGTGACTGTGTTATCAGATACAGTGTGATATACTGACTGTGCTATCAGATACAGTGTGATGGTGTGACTGTGTAATCAGATACAGTGTGATATTGTGACTTTGTTATCAGATACAGTGTGTTATAGTGACTGTGATATCAGATGCTGTGTGATATAGTGACTGTGCTATCATGTACAGTATGATATAGTGACTGTGATATCAGATACAGCATGGTATAGTGACTGTATTATCAGGTACAGTGTGATATTGTGACTGTGATATCAGATAATGTGTGATATTGTGACTGTGATATGAGATACTGTGTGGTATAGTGACTGTGTAATCAGATACAGTATGATATAGTCAACTTGTTATCAGATACTTTGTGATATTTTGACTGTGATATCAGGTACAGCGTGATATTGTGACTGTGTTATCAGGTACAGTGTTATATTGTGACTGTGTGATCAGGTACAGTGTGATATTATGACTGTGTTATGAGATACAACATGAAACAGTGACTGTGTTTTCATGTATAGTGTGATTTGGTGACTGTGTTATCAGGTACAGTGTGATATTGTTGCCGTGTTATCAGATACAGTGTGATATTGTGACTGTGATATAGTGATTGTGTTATCAGATACAGTGTGATATTGTGACTGTGATATCAGATAATGTGTGATATTGTGACTGTGATATGAGATACTGTGTGGTATACTGACTGTATATTCAGATACAGTATGATATAGTCACTGTGTTATCAGATACAGTGTGATATTTTGACTGTGATATCAGGTACAGCATGATATTGTGACTGTGTTATCAGGTAGAGTGTTATATTGTGACTCTGTGATCAGGTACAGTGTGATATTATGTCTGTGATATCTGATACAGTGTGAAATTGTGACTGTGTTATCAGGTACAGTGTGATATAGTGACTGTGTTATTAGGTAGAGTGTGGTATTGTGCCTGTGATATCTGATACAGTGTGATATAGTGACTGTGTTATCAGATACAATGTGATATACTGACTGTGCTATCAGTTACAGTGTGATGGTGTGACTGTGTTATCAGATACAGTGTGATATTGTGACTTTGTTATCAGATACAGTGTGATATAGTGACTGTGATATCAGATGCCGTGTGATATAGTGACTGTGCTATCATGTACAGTATGATATAGTGACTGTGATATCAGATACAGCATGGTATAGTGACTGTGTTATCAGGTACGGTGTGATATTGTGACTGTGACATCAGATGCAGTGTGATATAGTGATTGTGATATCAGATAATGTGTGATATTGTGACTGTGATATGAGATACTGTGTGGTATAGTGACTGTGTAATCAGATACAGTATGATATAGTCACTTTGTTATCAGATACTTTGTGATATTTTGACTGTGATATCAGGTACAGCATGATATTTTGACTGTGTTATCAGGTACAGTGTTATATTGTGACTGTTTGATCAGGTACAGTGTGATATTATGACTGTGATATCTTATACAGTATGATATTGTGACTGTGTTCTCATGTACAGTGTGATATTGTGACTGTGTTATGAGATACAACATGAAAGAGTGACTGTGCTTTCATGTATAGTGTGATATAGTGACTGTGTTATCAGGTACAGTGTGATATTGTGACCGTGTTATCAGATACAGTGAGATATTGTGCCTAGTTATCATATACAGTGTGATTTAGTGACTGTGATATCAGATACAGTGTGAATAGAGACTGTGTAATCAGGTACAATATGATATAGTGACATTGATATCAGATACAGTATGATATAGTGACTGTGTTATCAAATGCAGTGTGATATTGTGAATGTGTTATCAGGTACATTGTGAAATTGTGACTGTGTTATCAGATACAGTGTGATATTGTGACTGTGATATCTGATACTGTGTGATATTGTGACTGTGTTATCAGGTACAATGTTATTTTATGAATGTGTTATCTGGTACAGTGTGATATTGTGACTGTGATATCAGGTTCAGTGAAATATAGTGACTGTGTTATCAGGCACCATGGGATATTTTGACTGTGTTATCAGGTACAGTGTGATATTGTGAATGTGTTCTCAGGTACAGTGTGATATCGTGACTGTGTTCTCACATACAGTGTGATATTGTGACTGTGTTATGAGATACAACATGATAGAATGACTGTGCTATCAGGTGTAGTGTGATATAGTGACTGTGTTATCATGTAGTGTGTGATATTGCGACCGTGTTATCAGGTACAGTCTGATATTGTGACTGTGTTATCAGATACAGTGTGATATTGTGACTGTGATATCAAATACAATGTGATATAATGACTGTGTTATCAGGTACAGTATGATATAGTGACTGTGTTATCAGATACAGTATGATATAGTGACTGAGTTATCAGATACAGTGTGATATTGAGACTGTGATATCAGATACAGTGTTATATATTGACTGTGTTATCATATACAGTGTCATATTGTGACTGTGTTCTCAGGAACAGTGTGATATTATGATTGTGTTATGAGATACAACATGATACAGTGACGGTTTTATCAAGTATAGTGTGATATAGTGACTGTGTTATCAGATACAGTGTGATATAGTTACTGTGATATCTGATAGACTGTGATATTGTGACTGTGTTCTCAGGTGCAGTGTGATATTGTAACTGTGTGAATCAGATAAAATCTGATGGTGTGACTGTGTTATCAGGTATTGTGTGTTATTGTGACTGTGTTATCAAGTACAGTGTGATATTGTGACTGTGTTATCAGGTACATTGTGATATTGTGAGTGTGTTATCAGGTACAGTGTCATATTGCGACCATGTTATCAGGTACAGTTTGATATTGTCACTGTGTTATCAGATACAGTGTGATATAGTGACTATGATATCAGATATAGTTTGATATAGCGACTGTGTTATCAGGTACAGTCTGATATTGTGACTGTGTTATCAGATACAGTGTGATATTGTGACTGTGATATCAAATACAATGTGATATAATGACTGTGTTATCAGGTACAGTATGATATAGTGACTGTGTTATCAGATACAGTATGATATAGTGACTGAGTTATCAGATACAGTGTGATATTGAGACTGTGATATCAGATACAGTGTTATATATTGACTGTGTTATCATATACAGTGTCATATTGTGACTGTGTTCTCAGGAACAGTGTGATATTATGATTGTGTTATGAGATACAACATGATACAGTGACGGTTTTATCAAGTATAGTGTGATATAGTGACTGTGTTATCAGATACAGTGTGATATAGTTACTGTGATATCTGATAGACTGTGATATTGTGACTGTGTTCTCAGGTGCAGTGTGATATTGTAACTGTGTGAATCAGATAAAATCTGATGGTGTGACTGTGTTATCAGGTATTGTGTGTTATTGTGACTGTGTTATCAAGTACAGTGTGATATTGTGACTGTGTTATCAGGTACATTGTGATATTGTGAGTGTGTTATCAGGTACAGTGTCATATTGCGACCATGTTATCAGGTACAGTTTGATATTGTCACTGTGTTATCAGATACAGTGTGATATAGTGACTATGATATCAGATATAGTTTGATATAGCGACTGTGTTATCAGGTACAGTGTGATATAATGACTGTGATATCAGGTACGGTATGATATAGTGACTGTGTTATCAGAAACAGTGGGATATTGTGACTGAGTTCTCAGGTAGAGTGTGATATTGTGACCATGTAATCAGACACAATGTGATGGTGTGACTGTGTTACCAGGAATAGTGTAATATTGTGACAGTGTAATCAGGTACTTTGTGATATTGTGACTGTGTTATCAGGTAAAGTGTGATATTGTGACTGTGATATGTGATACTGTGTGATATTGTGACTGTGTTATCAGGTACAGTGTGGTATAGTGACTGTGTTATCAGGAACACTGTGTTTTAGTAGCTGTGTTATCAGGTAGAGTGTGATATAGTGACTGTGTTATCAGATAAAGTCTGGTATAGTGACTGTGTTATCAGATTAAGTGTGGTGGTGTGACTGTGTTATCAGATACAGTGTGATATTGTGACTTTGTTATCAGATACAGTGTGATATAGTGACTGTGATATCAAATGCCATGTGTTATACAGATTGTGTTATCAGATACAGTGTGATGGTGTGACTGTGTTATCAGATAGAGTGTGATATTGTGACATTGTTACCAGATACAGTGTGATATACTGACTGTGATATCAGATGTCGTGTGATATAGTGACTGTGTTATCAGATACAGTGTGATATTGTGACTGTGATATTGTGATTGTGTTATCAGATACAGTGTGATATTGTGACTGTGATATCAGATAATGTGTGATATTGTGACTGTGATATGAGATACTGTGTGGTATACTGACTGTGTAATCAGATACAGTATGATATAGTCACTGTGTTATCAGATACAGTGTGATATAGTGACTATGATATCAGATATAGTGTGATATAGCGACTGTGTTATCAGGTACAGTGTGATATAATGACTGTGATATCAGGTACGGTATGATATAGTGACTGTGTTATCAGAAACAGTGGGATATTGTGACTGAGTTCTCAGGTAGAGTGTAATATTGTGACCATGTTATCAGATACAATGTGATGGTGTGACTGTGTTACCAGGAATAGTGTAATATTGTGACAGTGTAATCAGGTACTTTGTGATATTGTGACTGTGTTATCAGGTAAAGTGTGATATTGTGACTGTGATATGTGATACTGTGTGATATTGTGACTGTGTTATCAGGTACAGTGTGGTATAGTGACTGTGTTATCAGGAACACTGTTTTAGTAGCTGTGTTATCAGGTAGAGTGTGATATAGTGACTGTGTTATCAGATACAGTGTGGTATAGTGACTGTGTTATCAGATACAGTGTGATGGTGTGACTGTGTTATCAGATACAGTGTGATACTGTGACTTTGTTATCAGATACAGTGTGATATAGTGACTGTGATATCAAATGCCATGTGTTATACAGACTGTGTTATCAGATACAGTGTGATGGTGTGACTGTGTTATCAGATACAGTGTGATATTCTGACATTGTTATCAGATACAGTGTGATATACTGACTGTGATATCAGATGTCGTGTGATATAGTGACTGTGTTATCAGATACAGTGTGCTATTGTGACTGTGATATAGTGATTGTGTTATCAAATACAGTGTGATATTGTGACTGTGATTTCAGATAATGTGTGATATTGTGACTGTGATATGAGATACTGTGTGGTATACTGACTGTGTAATCAGATACAGTGTGATATAATCACTGTGTTATCAGATACAGTGTGATATTTTGATTGTGATATCAGGTACAGCGTGATATTGTGACTGTGATATCTGATACAGTGTGAAATTGTGACTGTGTTATCAGGTACAGTGTGATATAGTGACTGTGTTATTAGCTGGAGTGTGGTATTGTGCCTGTGATATCTGATACAGTGTGATATAGTGACTGTGTTATCAGATACAGTGTGATATACTGACTGTGCTATCAGATACAGTGTGATGCTGTGACTGAGTAATCAGATACAGTGTGATATTGTGACTTTGTTATCAGATACAGTGTGTTATAGTGACTGTGATATCAGATGCTGTGTGATATAGTGACTGTGCTATCATGTACAGTATGATTTAGTGACTGTGATATCAGATACAGCATGGTATAGTGACTGTGTTATCAGGTACAGTGTGATATTGTGACTGTGATATCAGATAATGTGTGATATTGTGACTGTGATATGAGATACTGTGTGGTATAGTGACTGTGTAATCAGATACAGTATGATATAGTCAATTTGTTATCAGATACTTTGTGATATTTTGACTGTGATATCAGGTACAGCGTGATATTGTGACTGTGTTATCAGGTACAGTGTTATATTGTGACTGTGTGATCAGGTACAGTGTGATATTATGACTGTGTTATGAGATACAACATGAAAGAGTGACTGTGCTTTCATGTATAGTGTGATTTGGTGACTGTGTTATCAGGTACAGTGTGATATTGTTACCGTGTTATCAGATACAGTGAGATATTGTGCCTGTGTTATCATATACAGTGTGATTTAGTGATATCAGATACAGTGTGAATAGTGACTGTGTAATCAGGTACAATATGATATAGTGACATTGATATCAGATACAGTATGATATAGTGACTGTGTTATCACATACAGTTTGATATTGTGACTGTGATATCAGATACAGTGTTATATATTGACTGTGTTATCAGATACAGTGTGATGTTGTGACTGTGTTCTCAGGTACTGTGTGATATTGTGACTGTGTTCTCAGGTGCAGTGTGATATTATGACTGTGATATCTGATACAGTGTGAAATTGTGACTGGGTTATCAGGTACAGTGTGATATAGTGACTGTGCTATTAGGTAGAGTGTGGTATTGTGCCTGTGATATCTGATACTGTGTGATATAGTGACTGTGATATCAAATGCCATGTGTTATACAGACTGTGTTATCAGATACAGTGTGATATTGTGACATTGTTATCAGATACAGTGTGATATACTGACTGTGATATCAGAAGTTGTCTGATATAGTGACTGTGTTATCAGATACAGTGTGATATTGTGACTGTGATATAGTGATTGTGTTATCAGATACAGTGTGATATTGTGACTGTGATATCAGATAATGTGTGACATTGTGACTGTGATATGAGATACTGTGTGGTATACTGACTGTGTAATCAGATAGAGTATGATATAGTCACTGTGTTATCAGATACAGTGTGATATTCTGACTGTGATATCAGGTACAGCGTGATATTGTGACTGTGTTATCAGGTAGAGTGTTATATTGTGACTCTGAGATCAGGTACAGTGTGATATTATGACTGTGATATCTGATACAGTGTGAAATTGTGACTGTGTTATCAGGTACAGTGTGATATAGTGACTGTGTTATTAGGTAGAGTGTGGTATTGTGCCTGTGATATCAGATACAGTGTGATATAGTGACTGTGTTATCAGATACAGTGTGATATACTGACTGTGCTATCAGATACAGTGTGATGGTGTGACTGAGTAATCAGATACAGTGTGATATTGTGACTTTGTTATCAGATACAGTGTGATATAGTGACTGTGATATCAGATGCCGTGTGATATAGTGACTGTGCTATCATGTACAGTATGATTTAGTGACTGTGATATCAGATACAGCATGGTATAGTGACTGTGTTATCAGGTACAGTGTGATATTGTGACTGTGATATCAGATGCAGTGTGATATTGTGACTGTGATATGAGATACTGTGTGGTATAGTGACTGTGTAATCAGATACAGTATGATATAATCAATTTGTTATCAGATACTTTGTGATATTTTGATTGTGATATCAGGTACAGCGTGATATTGTGACTGTGTTATCAGGTACAGTGTTATATTGTGACTGTGTGATCAGGTACAGTGTGATATTATGACTGTGATATTTTATACAGTGTGATATTGTGACTGTGTTCTCATGTACAGTGTGATATTGTGACTGTGTTATGAGATACAACATGAAAGAGTGACTGTGCTTTCATGTATAGTGTGATATAGTGACTGTGTTATGAGGTACAGTGTGATATTGTGACCGTATTATCATATACAGTGAGATATTGTGTCTGTGTTATCATATACAGTGTGATTTAGTGACTGTGATATCAGATACAGAGTTAATAGTGACTGTGTAATCAGGTACAATATGATATAGTGACATTGATATCAGATACAGTATGATATAGTGACTGTGTTATCAGATACAGTGTGATATTGTGACTGTGTTCTCAGGTACAGTGTGATATTGTGACTGTGTTCTCAGGTACAGTGTGATATTATGACTGTGATATCTGATACAGTGTGAAATTGTGACTGTGTTATCAGGTACAGTGTGATATAGTGACTGTGTTATTAGGTAGAGTGTGGTATTGTGCCTGTGATATCTGATACAGTGTGATATAGTGACTGTGTTATCAGATACAGTGTGATATACTGACTGTGCTATCAGATACAGTGTGATGGTGTGACTGTGTAATCAGATACAGTGTGATATTGTGACTTTGTTATCAGATACAGTGTGAAATAGTGACTGTGATATCAGATGCTGTGTGATATAGTGACTGTGCTATCATGTACAGTATGATTTAGTGACTGTGATATCAGATACAGCATGGTATATTGACTGTGTTATCAGGTACAGTGTGATATTGTGACTGTGATATCAGATGCAGTGTGATATTGTGACTGTGATATGAGATACTGTGTGGTATAGTGACTGTGTAATCAGATACAGTATGATATAGTCAATTTGTTATCAGATACTTTGTGATATTTTGATTGTGATGTCAGGTACAGCGTGATATTGTGACTGTGTTATCAGGTACAGTGTTATATTGTGACTGTGTGATCAGGTACAGTGTGATATTATGACTGTGATATTTTATACAGTGTGATATTGTGACTGTGTTCTCATGTACAGTGTGATATTGTGACTGTGTTATGAGATACAACATGAAAGAGTGACTGTGCTTTCATGTATAGTGTGATATAGTGACTGTGTTATGAGGTACAGTGTGATATTGTGACCGTGTTATCATATACAGTGAGATATTGTGTCTGTGTTATCATATACAGTGTGATTTAGTGACTGTGATATCAGATACAGAGTTAATAGTGACTGTGTAATCAGGTACAATATGATATAGTGACATTGATATCAGATACAGTATGATATAGTGACTGTGTTATCAGATACAGTGTGATATTGTGACTGTGTTCTCAGGTACAGTGTGATATTGTGACTGTGTTCTCAGGTACAGTGTGATATTATGACTGTGATATCTGATACAGTGCGAAATTGTGACTGTGTTATCAGGTACAGTGTGATATAGTGACTGTGTTATTAGGTAGAGTGTGGTATTGTGCCTGTGATATCTGATACAGTGTGATATAGTAACTGTGTTATCAGATACAGTGTGATATACTGACTGTGCTATCAGATACAGTGTGATGGTGTGACTGTGTTATCAGGTACAGTGTGATATTGTGACTTTGTTATCAGATACAGTGTGATATAGTGACTGTGATATCAGATGCTGTGTGATATAGTGACTGTGCTATCATGTACAGTATGATATAGTGACTGTGATATAAGATACAGCATGGTATAGTGACTGTGTTATCGGATACAGTGTGATATTGTGACTTTGTTATCAGATACAGTGTGATATAGTGACTGTGATATCAAATGCCATGTGTTATACAGACTGTGTTATCAGATACAGTGTGATGGTGTGACTGTGTTATCAGATACAGTGTGATATTGTGACATTGTTATTAGATACAGTGTGATATACTGACTGTGATATCAGATGTTGTCTGATATAGTGACTGTGTTATCAGATACAGTGTGATATTGTGAATGTGATATAGTGATTGTGTTATCAGATACAGTGTGATATTGTGACTGTGATATCAGATAATGTGTGATATTGTGACTGTGATATGAGATACTGTGTGGTATACTGACTGTGTAATCAGATAGAGTATGATATAGTCACTGTGTTATCAGATACAGTGTGATATTGTGACTGTGATATCAGGTACAGCATGATATTGTGACTGTGTTATCAGGTAGAGTGTTATATTGTGACTCTGTGATCAGGTACAGTGTGATATTATGACTGTGATATCTGATACAGTGTGAAATTGTGACTGTGTTATCAGGTACAGTGTGATATAGTGACTGTGTTATTAGGTAGAGTGTGGTATTGTGCCTGTGATATCTGATACAGTGTGATATAGTGACTGTGTTATCAGATACAGTGTGATATACTGACTGTGCTATCAGATACAGTGTGATGGTGTGACTGTGTAATCAGATACAGTGTGATATTGTGACTTTGTTATCAGATACAGTGTGAAATAGTGACTGTGATATCAGATGCTGTGTGATATAGTGACTGTGCTATCATGTACAGTATGATTTAGTGACTGTGATATCAGATACAGCATGGTATATTGACTGTGTTATCAGGTACAGTGTGATATTGTGACTGTGATATCAGATGCAGTGTGATATTGTGACTGTGATATGAGATACTGTGTGGTATAGTGACTGTGTAATCAGATACAGTATGATATAGTCAATTTGTTATCAGATACTTTGTGATATTTTGATTGTGATATCAGGTACAGCGTGATATTGTGACTGTGTTATCAGGTACAGTGTTATATTGTGACTGTGTGATCAGGTACAGTGTGATATTATGACTGTGATATCTTATACAGTGTGATATTGTGACTGTGTTCTCATGTACAGTGTGATATTGTGACTGTGTTATGAGATACAACATGAAAGAGTGACTGTGCTTTCATGTATAGTGTGATATAGTGACTGTGTTATGAGGTACAGTGTGATATTGTGACTGTGTTATCATATACAGTGAGATATTGTGTCTGTGTTATCATATACAGTGTGATTTAGTGACTGTGATATCAGATACAGAGTGAATAGTGACTGTGTAATCAGGTACAATATGATATAGTGACATTGATATCAGATACAGTATGAAATAGTGACTGTGTTATCAGATACAGTGTGATATTGTGACTGTGTTCTCAGGTACAGTGTGATATTGTGACTGTGTTCTCAGGTACAGTGTGATATTATGACTGTGATATCTGATACAGTGCGAAATTGTGACTGTGTTATCAGGTACAGTGTGATATAGTGACTGTGTTATTAGGTAGAGTGTGGTATTGTGCCTGTGATATCTGATACAGTGTGATATAGTAACTGTGTTATCAGATACAGTGTGATATACTGACTGTGCTATCAGATACAGTGTGATGGTGTGACTGTGTTATCAGGTACAGTGTGATATTGTGACTTTGTTATCAGATACAGTGTGATATAGTGTCTGTGATATCAAATGCCATGTGTTATACTGACTGTGTTATCAGATACAGTGTGATGGTGTGTCTGTGTTATCAGATACAGTGTGATATTGTGACATTGTTATCAGATACAGTGTGATATAGTGACTGTGATATCAAATGCCATGTGTTATACAGACTGTGTTATCAGATACAGTGTGATGGTGTGACTGTGTTATCAGATACAGTGTGATATACTGACTGTGATATCAGATGTCGTGTGATATAGTCACTGTGTTGTCAGATACAGTGTGATATTGTGACTGTGATATAGTGATTGTGTTATCAGATACAGTGTATGTTGTGACTGTGATATCAGATAATGTGTGATATTGTGATTGTGATATGAGATACTGTGTGGTATACTGACTGTGTAATCAGATAGAGTATGATATATTCACTGTGTTATCAGATACAGTGTGATATTCTGACTGTGATATCAGGTACAGCATGATATTGTGACTGTGTTATCAGGTAGAGTGTTATATTGTGACTCTGTGATCAGGTACAGTGTGATATTATGACTGAGATATCTGATACAGTGTGAAATTGTGACTGTGTTATCAGGCACAGTGTGATATAGTGACTGTGTTATTAGGTAGAGTGTGGTATTGTGCCTGTGATATCTGATACAGTGTGATATACTGACTGTGTTATCAGATACAGTGTGATATACTTACTGTGCTATCAGATACAGTGTGATGGTGTGACTGTGTAATCAGATACAGTGTGATATTGTGACTTTGTTATCAGATACAGTGTGATATAGTGACTGTGATATCAGATGAAGTGTGACTGTGCTATCATGTACAGTATGATATAGTGACTGTGATATCAGATACAGCATGGTATAGTGACTGTGTTATCAGATACAGTGTGATATAGTGACTGTGATATCAAATACCATGTGTTATACAGACTGTGTTATCAGATACAGTGTGATGGTGTGACTGTGTTATCAGATACAGTGTGATATTGTGACATTGTTATCAGATACAGTGTGATATACTGACTGTGATATCAGATGTTGTCTGATATAGTGACTGTGTTATCAGATACAGTGTGATATTGTGACTGTGATATAGTGATTGTGTTATCAGATACAGTGTGATATTGTGACTGTGATATCAGATAATGTGTGATATTGTGACTGTGATATGAGATACTGTGTGGTATACTGACTGTGTAATCGGATAGAGTATGATATAGTCACTGTGTTATCAGATACAGTGTGATATTGTGACTGTGATATCAGGTACAGCATGATATTGTGACTGTGTTATCAGGTAGAGTGTTATATTGTGACTCTGTGATCAGGTACAGTGTGATATTATGACTGTGATATCTGATACAGTGTGAAATTGTGACTGTGTTATCAGGTACAGTGTGATATAGTGACTGTGTTATTAGGTAGAGTGTGGTATTGTGCCTGTGATATCTGATACAGTGTGATATAGTGACTGTGTTATCAGATACAGTGTTATATACTGACTGTGCTATCAGATACAGTGTGATGGTGTGACTGTGTAATCAGATACAGTGTGATATTGTGACTTTGTTATCAGATACAGTGTGAAATAGTGACTGTGATATCAGATGCTGTGTGATATAGTGACTGTGCTATCATGTACAGTATGATTTAGTGACTGTGATATCAGATACAGCATGGTATATTGACTGTGTTATCAGGTACAGTGTGATATTGTGACTGTGATATCAGATGCAGTGTGATATTGTGACTGTGATATGAGATACTGTGTGGTATAGTGACTGTGTAATCAGATACAGTATGATATAGTCAATTTGTTATCAGATACTTTGTGATATTTTGATTGTGATATCAGGTACAGCGTGATATTGTGACTGTGTTATCAGGTACAGTGTTATATTGTGACTGTGTGATCAGGTACAGTGTGATATTATGACTGTGATATCTTATACAGTGTGATATTGTGACTGTGTTCTCATGTACAGTGTGATATTGTGACTGTGTTATGAGATACAACATGAAAGAGTGACTGTGCTTTCATGTATAGTGTGATATAGTGACTGTGTTATGAGGTACAGTGTGATATTGTGACCGTGTTATCATATACAGTGAGATATTGTGTCTGTGTTATCATATACAGTGTGATTTAGTGACTGTGATATCAGATACAGAGTGAATAGTGACTGTGTAATCAGGTACAATATGATATAGTGACATTGATATCAGATACAGTATGAAATAGTGACTGTGTTATCAGATACAGTGTGATATTGTGACTGTGTTCTCAGGTACAGTGTGATATTGTGACTGTGTTCTCAGGTACAGTGTGATATTATGACTGTGATATCTGATACAGTGCGAAATTGTGACTGTGTTATCAGGTACAGTGTGATATAGTGACTGTGTTATTAGGTAGAGTGTGGTATTGTGCCTGTGATATCTGATACAGTGTGACATAGTAACTGTGTTATCAGATACAGTGTGATATACTGACTGTGCTATCAGATACAGTGTGATGGTGTGACTGTGTTATCAGGTACAGTGTGATATTGTGACTTTGTTATCAGATACAGTGTGATATAGTGACTGTGATATCAGATGTCGTGTGATATAGTAACTGTGTTATCAGATACAGTGTGATATACTGACTGTGTTATCAGATACAGTGTGATGGTGTGTCTGTGTTATCAGATACAGTGTGATATTGTGACATTGTTATCAGATACAGTGTGATATACTGACTCTGATATCAGATGTCGTGTGATATAGTGACTGTGTTGTCAGATACAGTGTGATATTGTGACTGTGATATAGTGATTGTGTTATCAGATACAGTGTATATTGTGACTGTGATATCAGATAATGTGTGATATTGTGACTGTGATATGAGATACTGTGTGGTATACTGACTGTGTAATCAGATAGAGTATGATATAGTCACTGTGTTATCAGATACAGTGTGATATTGTGACTGTGATATCAGGTACAGCGTGATATTGTGACTGTGTTATCAGGTAGAGTGTTATATTGTGACTCTGTGATCAGGTACAGCGTGATATTATGACTGAGATATCTGATACAGTGTGAAATTGTGACTGTGTTATCAGGTACAGTGTGATATAGTGACTGTGTTATTAGGTAGAGTGTGGTATTGTGCCTGTGATATCTGATACAGTGTGATATAGTGACTGTGTTATCAGATACAGTGTGATATACTTACTGTGCTATCAGATACAGTGTGATGGTGTGACTGTGTAATCAGATACAGTGTGATATTGTGACTTTGTTATCAGATACAGTGTGATATAGTGACTGTGATATCAGATGAAGTGTGACTGTGCTATCATGTACAGTATGATATAGTGACTGTGATATCAGATACAGCATGGTATAGTGACTATGTTATCAGATGCAGTGTGATATTGTGACTTTGTTATCAGATACAGTGTGATATAGTGACTGTGATATCAAATGCCATGTGTTTTACAGACTGTGTTATCAGATACAGTGTGATGGTGTGACTGTGTTATCAGATACAGTGTGATATTGTGACATTGTTATCAGATACAGTGTGATATACTGACTGTGATATCAGATGTTGTCTGATATAGTGACTGTGTTATCAGATACAGTGTGATATTGTGACTGTGATATAGTGATTGTGTTATCAGATACAGTGTGATATTGTGACTGTGATATCAGATAATGTGTGATATTGTGACTGTGATATGAGATACTGTGTGGTATACTGACTGTGTAATCAGATAGAGTATGATATAGTCACTGTGTTATCAGATACAGTGTGATATTTTGACTGTGATATCAGGTACAGCATGATATTGTGACTGTGTTATCAGGTAGACTGTTATATTGTGACTCTGAGATCAGGTACAGTGTGATATTATGACTGTGATATCTGATACAGTGTGAAATTGTGACTGTGTTATCAGGTACAGTGTGATATAGTGACTGTGTTATTAGGTAGAGTGTGGTATTGTGCCTGTGATATCTGATACAGTGTGATATAGTGACTGTGTTATCAGATACAGTGTGATATACTGACTGTGCTATCAGATACAGTGTGATGGTGTGACTGAGTAATCAGATACAGTGTGATATTGTGACTTTGTTATCAGATACAGTGTGATATAGTGACTGTGATATCAGATGCCGTGTGATATAGTGACTGTGCTATCATGTACAGTATGATTTAGTGACTGTGATATCAGATACAGCATGGTATATTGACTGTGTTATCAGGTACAGTGTGATATTGTGACTGTGATATCAGATAATGTGTGATATTGTGACTGTGATATGAGATACTGTGTGGTATAGTGACTGTGTTATCAGATACAGTGTGATATACTGACTGTGCTATCAGATACAGTGTGATGGTGTGACTGTGTTATCAGGTACAGTGTGATATTGTGACTTTGTTATCAGATACAGTGTGATATAGTGACTGTGATATCAAATGCCATGTGTTATACTGACTGTGTTATCAGATACAGTGTGATGGTGTGACTGTGTTATCAGATACAGTGTGATATTGTGACATTGTTATCAGATACAGTGTGATATACTGACTGTGATATCAGATGTCGTGTGATATAGTGACTGTGTTGTCAGATACAGTGTGATATTGTGACTGTGATATAGTGATTGTGTTATCAGATACAGTGTATATTGTGACTGTGATATCAGATAATGTGTGATATTGTGATTGTGATATGAGATACTGTGTGGTATACTGACTGTGTAATCAGATAGAGTATGATATAGTCACTGTGTTATCAGATACAGTGTGATATTTTGACTATGATATCAGGTACAGCATGATATTGTGACTGTGTTATCAGGTAGAGTGTTATATTGTGACTCTGTGATCAGGTACAGTGTGATATTATGACTGAGATATCTGATACAGTGTGAAATTGTGACTGTGTCATCAGGTACAGTGTGATATAGTGACTGTGTTATTAGGTAGAGTGTGGTATTGTGCCTGTGATATCTGATACAGTGTGATATACTGACTGTGTTATCAGATACAGTGTGATATACTGACTGTGCTATCAGATACAGTGTGATGGTGTGACTGAGTAATCAGATACAGTGTGATATTGTGACTTTGTTATCAGATACAGTGTGATATAGTGACTGTGATATCAGATGCCGTGTGATATAGTGACTGTGCTATCATGTACAGTATGATTTAGTGACTGTGATATCAGATACAGCATGGTATATTGACTGTGTTATCAGGTACAGTGTGATATTGTGACTGTGATATCAGATAATGTGTGATATTGTGACTGTGATATGAGATACTGTGTGGTATAGTGACTGTGTTATCAGATACAGTGTGATATACTGACTGTGCTATCAGATACAGTGTGATGGTGTGACTGTGTTATCAGGTACAGTGTGATATTGTGACTTTGTTATCAGATACAGTGTGATATAGTGACTGTGATATCAAATGCCATGTGTTATACTGACTGTGTTATCAGATACAGTGTGATGGTGTGACTGTGTTATCAGATACAGTGTGATATTGTGACATTGTTATCAGATACAGTGTGATATACTGACTGTGATATCAGATGTCGTGTGATATAGTGACTGTGTTGTCAGATACAGTGTGATATTGTGACTGTGATATAGTGATTGTGTTATCAGATACAGTGTATATTGTGACTGTGATATCAGATAATGTGTGATATTGTGATTGTGATATGAGATACTGTGTGGTATACTGACTGTGTAATCAGATAGAGTATGATATAGTCACTGTGTTATCAGATACAGTGTGATATTTTGACTGTGATATCAGGTACAGCATGATATTGTGACTGTGTTATCAGGTAGAGTGTTATATTGTGACTCTGTGATCAGGTACAGTGTGATATTATGACTGAGATATCTGATACAGTGTGAAATTGTGACTGTGTTATCAGGTACAGTGTGATATAGTGACTGTGTTATTAGGTAGAGTGTGGTATTGTGCCTGTGATATCTGATACAGTGTGATATACTGACTGTGTTATCAGATACAGTGTGATATACTGACTGTGCTATCAGATACAGTGTGATATACTGACTGTGTTATCAGATACAGTGTGATATACTGACTGTGCTATCAGATACAGTGTGATGGTGTGACTGTGTAATCAGATACAGTGTGATATTGTGACTTTGTTATCAGATACAGTGTGATATAGTGACTGTGATATCAGATGAAGTGTGACTGTGCTATCATGTACAGTATGATATAGTGACTGTGATATCAGATACAGCATGGTATAGTGACTGTGTTACCAGATACAGTGTGATATTGTGACTTTGTTATCAGATACAGTGTGATATAGTGACTGTGATATCAAATGCCATGTGTTGTACAGACTGTGTTATCAGATACAGTGTGATGGTGTGACTGTGTTATCAGATACAGTGTGATATTGTGACATTGTTATCAGATACAGTGTGATATACTGACTGTGATATCAGATGTTGTCTGATATAGTGACTGTGTTATCAGATACAGTGTGATATTGTGACTGTGATATAGTGATTGTGTTATCAGATACAGTGTGATATTGTGACTGTGATATCAGATAATGTGTGATATTGTGACTGTGATATGAGATACTGTGTGGTATGCTGACTGTGTAATCAGATAGAGTATGATATAGTCACTGTGTTATCAGATACAGTGTGATATTGTGACTGTGATATCAGGTACAGCATGATATTGTGACTGTGTTATCAGGTAGAGTGTTATATTGTGACTCTGTGATCAGGTACAGTGTGATATTATGACTGTGATATCTGATACAGTGTGAAATTGTGACTGTGTTATCAGGTACAGTGTGATATAGTGACTGTGTTATTAGGTAGAGTGTGGTATTGTGCCTGTGATATCAGATACAGTGTGATATAGTGACTGTGTTATCAGATACAGTGTGATATATTGACTGTGCTATCAGATACAGTGTGATGGTGTGACTGTGTAATCAGATACAGTGTGATATTGTGACTTTGTTATCAGATACAGTGTGAAATAGTGACTGTGATATCAGATGCTGTGTGATATAGTGACTGTGCTATCATGTACAGTATGATTTAGTGACTGTGATATCAGATACAGCATGGTATATTGACTGTGTTATCAGGTACAGTGTGATATTGTGACTGTGATATCAGATGCAGTGTGATATTGTGACTGTGATATGAGATACTGTGTGGTATAGTGACTGTGTAATCAGATACAGTATGATATAGTCAATTTGTTATCAGATACTTTGTGATATTTTGATTGTGATATCAGGTACAGCGTGATATTGTGACTGTGTTATCAGGTACAGTGTTATATTGCGACTGTGTGATCAGGTACAGTGTGATATTATGACTGTGATATCTTATACAGTGTGATATTGTGACTGTGTTCTCATGTACAGTGTGATATTGTGACTGTGTTATGAGATACAACATGAAAGAGTGACTGTGCTTTCATGTATAGTGTGATATAGTGACTGTGTTATGAGGTACAGTGTGATATTGTGACCGTGTTATCATATACAGTGAGATATTGTGTCTGTGTTATCATATACAGTGTGATTTAGTGACTGTGATATCAGATACAGAGTGAATAGTGACTGTGTAATCAGGTACAATATGATATAGTGACATTGATATCAGATACAGTATGAAATAGTGACTGTGTTATCAGATACAGTGTGATATTGTGACTGTGTTCTCAGGTACAGTGTGATATTGTGACTGTGTTCTCAGGTACAGTGTGATATTATGACTGTGATATCTGATACAGTGCGAAATTGTGACTGTGTTATCAGGTACAGTGTGATATAGTGACTGTGTTATTAGGTAGAGTGTGGTATTGTGCCTGTGATATCTGATACAGTGTGATATAGTAACTGTGTTATCAGATACAGTGTGATATACTGACTGTGCTATCAGATACAGTGTGATGGTGTGACTGTGTTATCAGGTACAGTGTGATATTGTGACTTTGTTATCAGATACAGTGTGATATAGTGACTGTGATATCAAATGCCATGTGTTATACTGACTGTGTTATCAGATACAGTGTGATGGTGTGTCTGTGTTATCAGATACAGTGTGATATTGTGACATTGTTATCAGATACAGTGTGATATACTGACTCTGATATCAGATGTCGTGTGATATAGTGACTGTGTTGTCAGATACAGTGTGATATTGTGACTGTGATATAGTGATTGTGTTATCAGATACAGTGTATATTGTGACTGTGATATCAGATAATGTGTGATATTGTGACTGTGATATGAGATACTGTGTGGTATACTGACTGTGTAATCAGATAGAGTATGATATAGTCACTGTGTTATCAGATACAGTGTGATATTGTGACTGTGATATCAGGTACAGCGTGATATTGTGACTGTGTTATCAGGTAGAGTGTTATATTGTGACTCTGTGATCAGGTACAGTGTGATATTATGACTGAGATATCTGATACAGTGTGAAATTGTGACTGTGTTATCAGGTACAGTGTGATATAGTGACTGTGTTATTAGGTAGAGTGTGGTATTGTGCCTGTGATATCTGATACAGTGTGATATAGTGACTGTGTTATCAGATACAGTGTGATATACTTACTGTGCTATCAGATACAGTGTGATGGTGTGACTGTGTAATCAGATACAGTGTGATATTGTGACTTTGTTATCAGATACAGTGTGATATAGTGACTGTGATATCAGATGAAGTGTGACTGTGCTATCATGTACAGTATGATATAGTGACTGTGATATCAGATACAGCATGGTATAGTGACTATATTATCAGATGCAGTGTGATATTGTGACTTTGTTATCAGATACAGTGTGATATAGTGACTGTGATATCAAATGCCATGTGTTATACAGACTGTGTTATCAGATACAGTGTGATGGTGTGACTGTGTTATCAGATACAGTGTGATATTGTGACATTGTTATCAGATACAGTGTGATATACTGACTGTGATATCAGATGTTGTCTGATATAGTGACTGTGTTATCAGATACAGTGTGATATTGTGACTGTGATATAGTGATTGTGTTATCAGATACAGTGTGATATTGTGACTGTGATATCAGATAATGTGTGATATTGTGACTGTGATATGAGATACTGTGTGGTATACTGACTGTGTAATCAGATAGAGTATGATATAGTCACTGTGTTATCAGATACAGTGTGATATTTTGACTGTGATATCAGGTACAGCATGATATTGTGACTGTGTTATCAGGTAGAGTGTTATATTGTGACTCTGAGATCAGGTACAGTGTGATATTATGACTGTGATATCTGATACAGTGTGAAATTGTGACTGTGTTATCAGGTACAGTGTGATATAGTGACTGTGTTATTAGGTAGAGTGTGGTATTGTGCCTGTGATATCTGATACAGTGTGATATAGTGACTGTGTTATCAGATACAGTGTGATATACTGACTGTGCTATCAGATACAGTGTGATGGTGTGACTGAGTAATCAGATACAGTGTGATATTGTGACTTTGTTATCAGATACAGTGTGATATAGTGACTGTGATATCAGATGCCGTGTGATATAGTGACTGTGCTATCATGTACAGTATGATTTAGTGACTGTGATATCAGATACAGCATGGTATATTGACTGTGTTATCAGGTACAGTGTGATATTGTGACTGTGATATCAGATAATGTGTGATATTGTGACTGTGATATGAGATACTGTGTGGTATAGTGACTGTGTAATCAAATACAGTGTGATATAGTCAATTTGTTATCAGATACTTTGTGATATTTTGACTGTGATATCAGGTACAGCGTGATATTGTGACTGTGTTATCAGGTACAGTGTTATATTGTGACTGTGTGATCAGGTACAGTGTGATATTATGACTGTGTTATGAGATACAACATGAAACAGTGACTGTGTTTTCATGTATAGTGTGATTTGGTGACTGTGTTATCAGGTACAGTGTGATATTGTTGCCGTGTTATCAGATACAGTGTGATATTATGACTGTGATATCTTATACAGTGTGATATTGTGACTGTGTTCTCATGTACAGTGTGATATTGTGACTGTTTTATGAGATACAACATGAAAGAGTGACTGTGCTTTCATGTATAGTGTGATATAGTGACTGTGTTATGAGGTACAGTGTGATATTGTGACCGTGTTATCAGATACAGTGAGATATTGTGCCTGTGTTATCATATACAGTGTGATTTAGTGACTGTGATATCAGATACAGAGTGAATAGTGACTGTGTAATCAGGTACAATATGATATAGTGACATTGATATCAGATACAGTATGATATAGTGACTGTGTTATCAGATACAGTGTGATATTGTGACTGTGATATCAGATACAGTGTTATATATTGACTGTGTTATCAGATACAGTGTGATATTGTGACTGTGTTCTCAGGTACAGTGTGATATTGTGACTGTGTTCTCAGGTAGAGTGTGATATTATGACTGTGATATCTGATACAGTGCGAAATTGTGACTGTGTTATCAGGTACAGTGTGATATAGTGACTGTGTTATTAGGTAGAGTGTGGTATTGTGCCTGTGATATCTTATACAGTGTGATATAGTGTGATAACAAAGTCACAATATCACACTGTACCTGATAACACAGTCACACCATCACACTGTATCTGATAGCACAGTGTGATATTGTGACTCTGTTATCAGGTACAGTGTGATATTGTGACTGTGTCATCAGATACAGTGTGGTATACTGACTGTTATCAGGTATAGTGTGATATAGTGACTGTGTTATCAAGTGTCGTGTGACATAGTGACTTTGATATCAGATGGAGTTTGGTATAGTGACTGTGTTATCAGCTACCTTGTGATATTGTGACTGTGATATCAGATGCAGTGTGATATAATGACTGTGTTATCAGATACAGTGTGATATTATGACTGTGTCATCAGATACAGTGTGGTATATTGACTGTTATCAGATAAAGAGTGATATAGTGACTGTGTTATCAGATACAGTGTGATATAGTAACTGTGTTATCAGGAACAGTGTGATATCATGACTGTGATATCAGATTTAGTGTGATATAGTAACTGTGATATCAGATACATTGGGTTATAGTGACTGTGTTATAAGGTACAGTATGATATAGTGACTGTGATATCAAGTACAGTGTGGTACAGTGACCTTATTATAAGGTACAGTGTGATATTGTGACTGTGATATCAGATAGAGCGTGATATTGTGATTGTGATGTCAGATACAGTGTGAGATATTAACTGCGTTATCATATACAGTGCGATGGTGTGACTGTGTTATCAGATACAGTGTGATATAGTAACTGTGATATCAGATACAGTGTGATATAGTGACTGTGTTATAAGGCACAGTGTGATATAGTGACTGTGATATCAGATACAGTGTGGTATAGTGACTGTGTTATCAGGTACAGTGTGATATAATGACTGTGATATCAGATACAGTGTGATATTGTGACTGTGTTATCAGATACAGTGTGATGTTGTGACTGTGATGTCAGATACAGTGTGATATAGTGACTGTGTTATCAGATACAGTTTGAAGGTGTGAATGTGTTATCAGATACAGTGTGATATTGTGACTGTGTTATCAGATACAGTGTGATATAGCGACTGTGATATCAGATACTTTGTGATATAGTGACTGTATTATCAGGTACAGTGTGATATATTGACTGTGTTATCAGCTACTGTTTGATATAGTGACTGTGTTATCAGATGCAGTGTGATATTGTGACTGTGTTATCAGGTATAGTGTGATATAGTGACTGTGTTGTCAAGTGCCTTGTGACATAGTGACTTTGATATCAGATACAGTGTGGTATTTTGACTGTGTTATCAGCTGCCTTGTGATATTTTGACTGTGATATCACATACAGTCTGATATAGTGAATGTGTTATCAGATACAGTGTGGTATTGTGACTGTGATATCAGATAGAGTGTGATATCGTTACTGAGTTATCAGATGCAGTGTGTTATTGTGACTGTGATATCAGATACAGTGTGACATATGACTGTGATATCAGATACAGTGTGATATAGTAACTGTGATATCAGATACAGTGTGATATAGTGACTGTGTTATAAGGTACAGTGTGATATAGTAACTGTGATATCAGATACAGTGTGCTATAGTGACTGTGTTATCAGATACAGTATGATATTGTGACTGTGATATCAGATACAGTGTGATATTGTGACTGTGTTATCAGTTCCAGTGTGATGGTGCGACTGTGTTATCAGATACAGTGTGATATAGTGACTGTTATATCAGATACATTGGGATGTAGTGACTGTGTTATCAGGTACAGTGCAATATATTGACTGTGTTATCAGCTACAGTGTGATATTGTGATTGTGATATCAGATGCAGTGTGATATAGTGACTGTGTTATCAGATACAGTGTGATATTGTGACTGTGTTATCAGATACAGTGTGATATAGGGACTGTGCTATCAGGTATAGTGTGATATAGTGACTGTGTTATCAAGTGCCGTGTGACAGAGTGACTTTGATATCAGATACAGTGTGGAACAGTGACTGTGTTATCAGCTACCTTGTGATATTTTGTCTGTGATATCACATACAGTCTGATATAGTGAATGTGTTATCAGATACAGTGTGGTATTGTGACTGTGATATCAGATAGAGTGTGATATTGTTACTGAGTTATCAGATGCAGTGTGTTATTGTGATTGTGATATCAGATACAGTGTGACATATGACTGTGTTATCAGGTACGGTGTGATATTGTGTCTGTGTTATCAGATACAGTGTGACATAGTGACTGTGATATCAGATACAGTGTGATATAGTAACTGTGATATCAGATACAGTGTGATATAGTGACTGTGTTATAAGGTACAGTGTGATATAGTGACTGTGATATCAGATACAGTGTGCTATAGTGACTGTGTTATCAGATACAGTGTGATATTGTGACTGTGATATCAGATACAGTGTGATATAGTGACTGTGTTATCAGATACAGTGTGATGGTGCGACTGTGTTATCAGATACAGTGTGATTTAGTGACTGTTATATCAGATACATTGTGATGTAGTGACTGTGTTATCAGGTACAGTGCAATATATTGACTGTGTTATCAGCTACAGTGTAATATTGTGATTGTGATATCAGATATAGTGTGATATAGTGACTGTGTTATCCGATACAGTGTGATATTGTGACTCTGTTTCAGATGCAGTGTGACATATGACTGTGTTATCAGGTACAGTGTGATATCGTGACTGTGTCAAAAGATACAGTGTGGTATATTGACTGTTATCAGATAAAGTGTGATATAGTGACTGTTATCAGATACAGTGTGATATTGTTACTGTGTTATCAGGTATAGTGTGATATAGTGACTGTGTTATCAGATGCAGTTTGCTTTAGTGACTGTGTGATCAGCTACCGTGTGATATTGTGACTGTGATATCAGATGCAGTGCGATATAGTGACTGTGTTATCAGATACAGTGCGATATTATGCCTGTGATATCTGATACAGTGTGATATTGTGACTGTGATGTCAGATACAGTGTGATATAGTGACTTTGTTATCAGATACAGTGTGATAATGTGGCTGTGTTATCAGATACAGTGTGATATTGTGACTGTGTTCTCAGATACAGTGTGATATAGTGACTGTTATATCAGATACATTGTGATGTAGTGATTGTGTTATCAGGTACAGTGTGATATTGTGACTGTGTCATCAGATACAGTGTGGTATATTGACTGTTATCTGATACAGTATGATACAGTGACTGTGTTATCAGATGCAGTGTGATATTGTGACTGTGTTATCACGTATGGTGTGATATAGTGACTGTGTTATCAAGTGCCTTGTGACATAGTGACTTTGATATCAGATACAGTGTGGAACAGTGACTGTGTTATCAGCTACCTTGTGATATTTTGACTGTGATATCACATACAGTCTGATATAGTGAATGTGTTATCAGATACAGTGTGGTATTGTGACTGTGATATCAGATAGAGTGTGATATTGTTACTGAGTTATCAGATGCAGTGTGTTATTGTGATTGTGATATCAGATACAGTGTGACATATGACTGTGTTATCAGGTACGGTGTGATATTGTGTCTGTGTTATCAGATACAGTGTGACATAGTGACTGTGATATCAGATACAGTGTGATATAGTAACTGTGATATCAGATACAGTGTGATATAGTGACTGTGTTATAAGGTACAGTGTGATATAGTGACTGTGATATCAGATACAGTGTGCTATAGTGACTGTGTTATCAGATACAGTGTGATATTGTGACTGTGATATCAGATACAGTGTGATATAGTGACTGTGTTATCAGATACAGTGTGATGGTGCGACTGTGTTATCAGATACAGTGTGATTTAGTGACTGTTATATCAGATACATTGTGATGTAGTGACTGTGTTATCAGGTACAGTGCAATATATTGACTGTGTTATCAGCTACAGTGTAATATTGTGATTGTGATATCAGATATAGTGTGATATAGTGACTGTGTTATCCGATACAGTGTGATATTGTGACTCTGTTTCAGATGCAGTGTGACATATGACTGTGTTATCAGGTACAGTGTGATATCGTGACTGTGTCAAAAGATACAGTGTGGTATATTGACTGTTATCAGATAAAGTGTGATATAGTGACTGTTATCAGATACAGTGTGATATTGTTACTGTGTTATCAGGTATAGTGTGATATAGTGACTGTGTTATCAGATGCAGTTTGCTTTAGTGACTGTGTGATCAGCTACCGTGTGATATTGTGACTGTGATATCAGATGCAGTGCGATATAGTGACTGTGTTATCAGATACAGTGCGATATTATGCCTGTGATATCTGATACAGTGTGATATTGTGACTGTGATGTCAGATACAGTGTGATATAGTGACTGTGATATCAGATGCCGTGTGATATAGTGACTGTGCTATCATGTACAGTATGATTTAGTGACTGTGATATCAGATACAGCATGGTATATTGACTGTGTTATCAGGTACAGTGTGATATTGTGACTGTGATATCAGATAATGTGTGATATTGTGACTGTGATATGAGATACTGTGTGGTATAGTGACTGTGTTATCAGATACAGTGTGATATACTGACTGTGCTATCAGATACAGTGTGATGGTGTGACTGTGTTATCCGATACAGTGTGATATTGTGACTCTGTTTCAGATGCAGTGTGACATATGACTGTGTTATCAGGTACAGTGTGATATCGTGACTGTGTCAAAAGATACAGTCTGGTATATTGACTGTTATCAGATAAAGTGTGATATAGTGACTGTTATCAGATACAGCGTGATATTGTTACTGTGTTATCAGGTATAGTGTGATATAGTGACTGTGTTATCAGATGCAGTTTGCTTTAGTGACTGTGTGATCAGCTACCGTGTGATATTGTGACTGTGATATCAGATGCAGTGCGATATAGTGACTGTGTTATCAGATACAGTGCGATATTATGCCTGTGTTATCTGATACAGTGTGATATTGTGACTGTGATGTCAGATACAGTGTGATGGTGTGACTTTGTTATCAGATACAGTGTGATAGTGTGGCTGTGTTATCAGATACAGTGTGATATTGTGACTGTGTTCTCAGATACAGTGTGATATAGTGACTGTTATATCAGATACATTGTGATGTAGTGATTGTGTTATCAGGTACAGTGTGATATTGTGACTGTGTCATCAGATACAGTGTGGTATATTGACTGTTATCTGATACAGTATGATACAGTGACTGTGTTATCAGATGCAGTGTGATATTGTGACTGTGTTATCACGTATGGTGTGATATAGTGACTGTGTTATCAAGTGCCTTGTGACATAGTGACTTTGATATCAGATACAGTGTGGTATAGTGACTGTGTTATCAGCTACCTTGTGATATTTTGACTGTGATATCACATACAGTCTGATATAGTGAATGTGTTATCAGATACAGTGTGGTATTGTGACTGTGATATCAGATAGAATGTGATATAGTTACTGAGTTATCAGATGCAGTGTGTTATTGTGACTGTGATATCAGATACAGTGTGACATATGACTGTTTTATCAGGTACGGTGTGATATTGTGTCTGTGTTATCAGATACAGTGAGACATAGTGACTGTGATATCAGATACAGTGTGATATAGTAACTGTGATATCAGATACAGTGTGCTATAGTGACTGTGTTCTCAGATACAGTGTGATATAGTGACTGTGATGTCAGATGCAGTGTGATAGAGTGACTGTGTTATCAGATACAGTGTGATGGTGCGACTGTGTTATCAGATACAGTGTGATATAGTGACTGTTATATCAGATACATTGTGATGTAGTGACTGTGTTATCAGGTACAGTGCAATATATTGACTGTGTTATCAGCTACAGTGTAATATTGTGATTGTGATATCAGATGCAGTGTGATATAGTGACTGTGTTATCAGATACAGTGTGATATTGTGACTGTGTTATCAGATACAGTGTGATATAGGGACTGTGCTATCAGGTATAGTGTGATATAGTGACTGTGTTATCAAGTGCCGTGTGACAGAGTGACTTTGATATCAGATACAGTGTGGAACAGTGACTGTGTTATCAGCTACCTTGTGATATTTTGACTGTGATATCACATACAGTCTGATATAGTGAATGTGTTATCAGATACAGTGTGGTATTGTGACTGTGATATCAGATAGAGTGTGATATTGTTACTGAGTTATCAGATGCAGTGTGTTATTGTGATTGTGATATCAGATACAGTGTGACATATGACTGTGTTATCAGGTACGGTGTGATATTGTGTCTGTGTTATCAGATACAGTGTGACATAGTGACTGTGATATCAGATACAGTGTGATATAGTAACTGTGATATCAGATACAGTGTGATATAGTGACTGTGTTATAAGGTACAGTGTGATATAGTGACTGTGATATCAGATACAGTGTGCTATAGTGACTGTGTTATCAGATACAGTGTGATATTGTGACTGTGATATCAGATACAGTGTGATATAGTGACTGTGTTATCAGATACAGTGTGATGGTGCGACTGTGTTATCAGATACAGTGTGATTTAGTGACTGTTATATCAGATACATTGTGATGTAGTGACTGTGTTATCAGGTACAGTGCAATATATTGACTGTGTTATCAGCTACAGTGTAATATTGTGATTGTGATATCAGATATAGTGTGATATATTGACTGTGTTATCCGATACAGTGTGATATTGTGACTCTGTTATCAGGTACAGTGTGACATATGACTGTGTTATCAGATGCAGTTTGGTATAGTGACTGTGTGATCAGCTACCGTGTGATATTGTGACTGTGATATCAGATATTGTGACTGTGATATTGTGACTGTGTCAAAAGATACAGTGTGGTATATTGACTGTTATCAGATAAAGTGTGATATAGTGACTGTTATCAGATACAGTGTGATATTGTTACTGTGTTATCAGGTATAGTGTGATATAGTGACTGTGTTATCAAGTGCCGTGTGACATAGTGACTGTGATATCAGATGCAGTTTGGTATAGTGACTGTGTGATCAGCTACCGTGTGATATTGTGACTGTGATATCAGATACAGTGTGATATTGTGACTGTGATGTCAGATACAGTGTGATATAGTGACTTTGTTATCAGATACAGTGTGATGGTGTGACTGTGTTATCAGATACAGTGTGATATTGTGACTGTGTTCTCAGGTATAGTGTGATATAGTGACTGTTATATCAGATACATTGTGATGTAGTGACTGTGTTATCAGATACAGTTTGATATTGTGACTGTTATATCAGATACATTGTGATATTGTGACTGTGTTATCAGATACAGTTTGATATTGTGACTGTGTTATCAGTTTCAGTGAGATATAGGGACTGTGATATCGGATACTTTGTCATATAGTGACTGTGTTATCAGATACAGAGTGATATATTGACTGTGTTATCAGCTACTGTTTGATATTGTGACTGTGATATCAGATACAGAGTGATATATTGACTGTGTTATCAAATACAGTGTGAAATTGTGACTGTGTCATCAGATACAGTGTGGTATATTGACTGTTATCAGATAAAGTGTGATATAGTGACTGTGTTATCAGATACAGTGTGATATTGTTACTGTGTTATCAGGTACAGTGTGATATAGTGACAGTGTTATCAAGTGCCGTGTGACATAGTGACTGTGATATCAGATGCAGTTTGGTATAGTGACTGTGTGATCAGCTACCGTGTGATATTGTGACTGTGATATCAGATACAGTGTGATATTGTGACTGTGATGTCAGATACAGTGTGATATAGTGACTTTGTTATCAGATACAGTGTGATGGTGTGACTGTGTTATCAGATACAGTGTGATATTGTGACTGTGTTCTCAGGTATAGTGTGATATAGTGACTGTTATATCAGATACATTGTGATGTAGTGACTGTGTTATCAGATACAGTTTGATATTGTGACTGTTATATCAGATACATTGTGATATTGTGACTGTGTTATCAGATACAGTTTGATATTGTGACTGTGTTATCAGATACAGTGTGATATTGTGACTGTGATGTCAGATACAGTGTGATATAGTGACTGTGTTATCAGGTACAGTTTGATGGTGTAACTGTGTTATCAGATACAGTGTGATATAGTGACTGTGTTATCAGTTTCAGTGAGATATAGGGACTGTGATATCGGATACTTTGTCATATAGTGACTGTGTTATCAGATACAGAGTGATATATTGACTGTGTTATCAGCTACTGTTTGATATTGTGACTGTGATATCAGATACAGAGTGATATATTGACTGTGTTATCAGGTACAGTGTGAAATTGTGACTGTGTCATCAGATACAGTGTGGTATATTGACTGTTATCAGATAAAGTGTGATATAGTGACTGTGTTGTCAGATACAGTGTGATATTGTTACTGTGTTATCAGGTACAGTGTGATATAGTGACAGTGTTATCAAGTGCCGTGTGACATAGTGACTGTGATATCAGATGCAGTTTGGTATAGTGACTGTGTGATCAGCTACCGTGTGATATTGTGACTGTGATATCAGATACAGTGTGATATTGTGACTGTGATGTCAGATACAGTGTGATATAGTGACTTTGTTATCAGATACAGTGTGATGGTGTGACTGTGTTATCAGATACAGTGTGATATTGTGACTGTGTTCTCAGGTATAGTGTGATATAGTGACTGTTATATCAGATACATTGTGATGTAGTGACTGTGTTATCAGATACAGTTTGATATTGTGACTGTTATATCAGATACATTGTGATATTGTGACTGTGTTATCAGATACAGTTTGATATTGTGACTGTGTTATCAGTTTCAGTGAGATATAGGGACTGTGATATCGGATACTTTGTCATATAGTGACTGTGTTATCAGATACAGAGTGATATATTGACTGTGTTATCAGCTACTGTTTGATATTGTGACTGTGATATCAGATACAGAGTGATATATTGACTGTGTTATCAAATACAGTGTGAAATTGTGACTGTGTCATCAGATACAGTGTGGTATATTGACTGTTATCAGATAAAGTGTGATATAGTGACTGTGTTATCAGATACAGTGTGATATTGTTACTGTGTTGTCAGTATATTGTGATATAGTGACTGTGTTATCAAGTGCCGTGTGACATAGTGACTGTGATATCAGATGCAGTTTGGTATAGTGACTGTGTTATCAGCTATCATGTGATATTGTGACTGTGATATCAGATGCAGTGTGTTATTGTGACTGTGATATCAGATAGAGTGTGACATATGACTGTGTTATCAGGTACTGTGCGATATTATCTCTGTGTTATCAGATACAGTGCGACATTGTGACTGTGATATCAGATACAGTGTGATATATTAACTGTGATATCAGATACAGTGTGATATAGTGACTGTGTTATAAGGAACAGTGTGATATAGTGACTGTTTTATCAGATACAATGTGCTATAGTGACTGTGTTATCAGATACAGTGTGATATTGTGACTGTGATATCTGATACAGTGTGATATTGTGAATGTGTTATCAGATAGAGTGTGATATTGTGACTGTGATGTCAGATACAGTGTGATATAGTGACTTTGTTATCAGATACAGTGTGATGGTGTGACTGTGTTATCAGATACAGTGTGATGGTGCGACTGTGTTATCAGATACAGTGTGATATAGTGACTGTTATATCAGATATATTGTGATGTAGTGACTGTGTTATCAGGTACAGTGCAATATATTGACTGTGATATCAGCTACAGTGTGATATTGTGATTGTGATATCAGATACAGTGTGATATAGTGACTTTGTTATCCGATACAGTATGATATTGTGACTCTGTTATCAGGTACAGTGTGATATATTGACTGTCTTATCAGCTACAGTGTAATATTGTGATTGTGATATCAGATATAGTGTGATATACTGACTGCGTTAACCGATAAAGTGTGATATGGTGACTCTGTTATCAGATTCAGTGTGACATATGACTGTGTTTTCAGGTACAGTGTGATATTGTGACTGTGTCATCAGATACAGTGTGGTATATTGACTGTTATCAGATAAAGTGTGATATAGTGACTGTGTTATCAGATACAGTGTGATATTGTGATTGTGATATCAGATATAGTGTGATATAGTGACTGTGTTATCCGATACAGTGTGATATTGTGACTCTGTTTCAGATGCAGTGTGACATATGACTGTGTTATCAGGTACAGTGTGATATCGTGACTGTGTCAAAAGATACAGTCTGGTATATTGACTGTTATCAGATAAAGTGTGATATAGTGACTGTTATCAGATACAGCGTGATATTGTTACTGTGTTATCAGGTATAGTGTGATATAGTGACTGTGTTATCAGATGCAGTTTGCTTTAGTGACTGTGTGATCAGCTACCGTGTGATATTGTGACTGTGATATCAGATGCAGTGCGATATAGTGACTGTGTTATCAGATACAGTGCGATATTATGCCTGTGTTATCTGATACAGTGTGATATTGTGACTGTGATGTCAGATACAGTGTGATATAGTGACTTTGTTATCAGATACAGTGTGATAGTGTGGCTGTGTTATCAGATACAGTGTGATATTGTGACTGTGTTCTCAGATACAGTGTGATATAGTGACTGTTATATCAGATACATTGTGATGTAGTGATTGTGTTATCAGGTACAGTGTGATATTGTGACTGTGTCATCAGATACAGTGTGGTATATTGACTGTTATCTGATACAGTATGATACAGTGACTGTGTTATCAGATGCAGTGTGATATTGTGACTGTGTTATCACGTATGGTGTGATATAGTGACTGTGTTATCAAGTGCCTTGTGACATAGTGACTTTGATATCAGATACAGTGTGGTATAGTGACTGTGTTATCAGCTACCTTGTGATATTTTGACTGTGATATCACATACAGTCTGATATAGTGAATGTGTTATCAGATACAGTGTGGTATTGTGACTGTGATATCAGATAGAATGTGATATAGTTACTGAGTTATCAGATGCAGTGTGTTATTGTGACTGTGATATCAGATACAGTGTGACATATGACTGTTTTATCAGGTACGGTGTGATATTGTGTCTGTGTTATCAGATACAGTGAGACATAGTGACTGTGATATCAGATACAGTGTGATATAGTAACTGTGATATCAGATACAGTGTGCTATAGTGACTGTGTTCTCAGATACAGTGTGATATAGTGACTGTGATGTCAGATGCAGTGTGATAGAGTGACTGTGTTATCAGATACAGTGTGATGGTGCGACTGTGTTATCAGATACAGTGTGATATAGTGACTGTTATATCAGATACATTGTGATGTAGTGACTGTGTTATCAGGTACAGTGCAATATATTGACTGTGTTATCAGCTACAGTGTAATATTGTGATTGTGATATCAGATGCAGTGTGATATAGTGACTGTGTTATCAGATACAGTGTGATATTGTGACTGTGTTATCAGATACAGTGTGATATAGGGACTGTGCTATCAGGTATAGTGTGATATAGTGACTGTGTTATCAAGTGCCGTGTGACAGAGTGACTTTGATATCAGATACAGTGTGGAACAGTGACTGTGTTATCAGCTACCTTGTGATATTTTGACTGTGATATCACATACAGTCTGATATAGTGAATGTGTTATCAGATACAGTGTGGTATTGTGACTGTGATATCAGATAGAGTGTGATATTGTTACTGAGTTATCAGATGCAGTGTGTTATTGTGATTGTGATATCAGATACAGTGTGACATATGACTGTGTTATCAGGTACGGTGTGATATTGTGTCTGTGTTATCAGATACAGTGTGACATAGTGACTGTGATATCAGATACAGTGTGATATAGTAACTGTGATATCAGATACAGTGTGATATAGTGACTGTGTTATAAGGTACAGTGTGATATAGTGACTGTGATATCAGATACAGTGTGCTATAGTGACTGTGTTATCAGATACAGTGTGATATTGTGACTGTGATATCAGATACAGTGTGATATAGTGACTGTGTTATCAGATACAGTGTGATGGTGCGACTGTGTTATCAGATACAGTGTGATTTAGTGACTGTTATATCAGATACATTGTGATGTAGTGACTGTGTTATCAGGTACAGTGCAATATATTGACTGTGTTATCAGCTACAGTGTAATATTGTGATTGTGATATCAGATATAGTGTGATATATTGACTGTGTTATCCGATACAGTGTGATATTGTGACTCTGTTATCAGGTACAGTGTGACATATGACTGTGTTATCAGATGCAGTTTGGTATAGTGACTGTGTGATCAGCTACCGTGTGATATTGTGACTGTGATATCAGATATTGTGACTGTGATATTGTGACTGTGTCAAAAGATACAGTGTGGTATATTGACTGTTATCAGATAAAGTGTGATATAGTGACTGTTATCAGATACAGTGTGATATTGTTACTGTGTTATCAGGTATAGTGTGATATAGTGACTGTGTTATCAAGTGCCGTGTGACATAGTGACTGTGATATCAGATGCAGTTTGGTATAGTGACTGTGTGATCAGCTACCGTGTGATATTGTGACTGTGATATCAGATGCAGTGTGTTATTGTGACTGTGATATCAGATAGAGTGTGACATATGACTGTGTTATCAGGTACTGTGCGATATTATCTCTGCGTTATCAGATACAGTGCGACATTGTGACTGTGATATCAGATACAGTGTGATATATTAACTGTGATATCAGATACAGTGTGATATAGTGACTGTGTTATAAGGAACAGTGTGATATAGTGACTGTTTTATCAGATACAATGTGCTATAGTGACTGTGTTATCAGATACAGTGTGATATTGTGACTGTGATATCTGATACAGTGTGATATTGTGAATGTGTTATCAGATAGAGTGTGATATTGTGACTGTGATGTCAGATACAGTGTGATATAGTGACTTTGTTATCAGATACAGTGTGATGGTGTGACTGTGTTATCAGATACAGTGTGATGGTGCGACTGTGTTATCAGATACAGTGTGATATAGTGACTGTTATATCAGATATATTGTGATGTAGTGACTGTGTTATCAGGTACAGTGCAATATATTGACTGTGATATCAGCTACAGTGTGATATTGTGATTGTGATATCAGATACAGTGTGATATAGTGACTTTGTTATCCGATACAGTGTGATATTGTGACTCTGTTATCAGGTACAGTGTGATATATTGACTGTCTTATCAGCTACAGTGTAATATTGTGATTGTGATATCAGATATAGTGTGATATACTGACTGCGTTAACCGATAAAGTGTGATATGGTGACTCTGTTATCAGATTCAGTGTGACATATGACTGTGTTTTCAGGTACAGTGTGATATTGTGACTGTGTCATCAGATACAGTGTGGTATATTGACTGTTATCAGATAAAGTGTGATATAGTGACTGTGTTATCAGATACAGTGTGATATTGTGATTGTGATATCAGATATAGTGTGATATAGTGACTGTGTTATCCGATACAGTGTGATATTGTGACTCTGTTTCAGATGCAGTGTGACATATGACTGTGTTATCAGGTACAGTGTGATATCGTGACTGTGTCAAAAGATACAGTCTGGTATATTGACTGTTATCAGATAAAGTGTGATATAGTGACTGTTATCAGATACAGCGTGATATTGTTACTGTGTTATCAGGTATAGTGTGATATAGTGACTGTGTTATCAGATGCAGTTTGCTTTAGTGACTGTGTGATCAGCTACCGTGTGATATTGTGACTGTGATATCAGATGCAGTGCGATATAGTGACTGTGTTATCAGATACAGTGCGATATTATGCCTGTGTTATCTGATACAGTGTGATATTGTGACTGTGATGTCAGATACAGTGTGATATAGTGACTTTGTTATCAGATACAGTGTGATAGTGTGGCTGTGTTATCAGATACAGTGTGATATTGTGACTGTGTTCTCAGATACAGTGTGATATAGTGACTGTTATATCAGATACATTGTGATGTAGTGATTGTGTTATCAGGTACAGTGTGATATTGTGACTGTGTCATCAGATACAGTGTGGTATATTGACTGTTATCTGATACAGTATGATACAGTGACTGTGTTATCAGATGCAGTGTGATATTGTGACTGTGTTATCACGTATGGTGTGATATAGTGACTGTGTTATCAAGTGCCTTGTGACATAGTGACTTTGATATCAGATACAGTGTGGTATAGTGACTGTGTTATCAGCTACCTTGTGATATTTTGACTGTGATATCACATACAGTCTGATATAGTGAATGTGTTATCAGATACAGTGTGGTATTGTGACTGTGATATCAGATAGAATGTGATATAGTTACTGAGTTATCAGATGCAGTGTGTTATTGTGACTGTGATATCAGATACAGTGTGACATATGACTGTTTTATCAGGTACGGTGTGATATTGTGTCTGTGTTATCAGATACAGTGAGACATAGTGACTGTGATATCAGATACAGTGTGATATAGTAACTGTGATATCAGATACAGTGTGCTATAGTGACTGTGTTCTCAGATACAGTGTGATATTGTGACTGTGATGTCAGATACAGTGTGATAGAGTGACTGTGTTATCAGATACAGTGTGATGGTGCGACTGTGTTATCAGATACAGTGTGATATAGTGACTGTTATATCAGATACATTGTGATGTAGTGACTGTGTTATCAGGTACAGTGCAATATATTGACTGTGTTATCAGCTACAGTGTAATATTGTGATTGTGATATCAGATATAGTGTGATATAGTGACTGTGTTATCCGATACAGTGTGATATTGTGACTCTGTTATCAGGTACAGTGTGACATATGACTGTGTTATCAGGTACAGTGTGATATTGTGACTGTGTCAAAAGATACAGTGTGGTATATTGACTGTTATCAGATAAAGTGTGATATAGTGACTGTTATCAGATACAGTGTGATATTGTTACTGTGTTATCAGGTATAGTGTGATATAGTGACTGTGTTATCAAGTGCCGTGTGACATAGTGACTGTGATATCAGATGCAGTTTGGTATAGTGACTGTGTGATCAGCTACCGTGTGATATTGTGACTGTGATATCAGATACAGTGTGATATTGTGACTGTGATGTCAGATACAGTGTGATATAGTGACTTTGTTATCAGATACAGTGTGATGGTGTGACTGTGTTATCAGATACAGTGTGATATTGTGACTGTGTTCTCAGGTATAGTGTGATATAGTGACTGTTATATCAGATACATTGTGATGTAGTGACTGTGTTATCAGATACAGTTTGATATTGTGACTGTTATATCAGATACATTGTGATATTGTGACTGTGTTATCAGATACAGTTTGATATTGTGACTGTGTTATCAGATACAGTGTGATATTGTGACTGTGATGTCAGATACAGTGTGATATAGTGACTGTGTTATCAGGTACAGTTTGATGGTGTAACTGTGTTATCAGATACAGTGTGATATAGTGACTGTGTTATCAGTTTCAGTGAGATATAGGGACTGTGATATCGGATACTTTGTCATATAGTGACTGTGTTATCAGATACAGAGTGATATATTGACTGTGTTATCAGCTACTGTTTGATATTGTGACTGTGATATCAGATACAGAGTGATATATTGACTGTGTTATCAGGTACAGTGTGAAATTGTGACTGTGTCATCAGATACAGTGTGGTATATTGACTGTTATCAGATAAAGTGTGATATAGTGACTGTGTTATCAGATACAGTGTGATATTGTTACTGTGTTATCAGGTATAGTGTGATATAGTGACAGTGTTATCAAGTGCCGTGTGACATAGTGACTGTGATATCAGATGCAGTTTGGTATAGTGACTGTGTGATCAGCTACCGTGTGATATTGTGACTGTGATATCAGATACAGTGTGATATTGTGACTGTGATGTCAGATACAGTGTGATATAGTGACTTTGTTATCAGATACAGTGTGATGGTGTGACTGTGTTATCAGATACAGTGTGATATTGTGACTGTGTTATCAGGTATAGTGTGATATAGTGACTGTTATATCAGATACATTGTGATGTAGTGACTGTGTTATCAGATACAGTTTGATATTGTGACTGTTATATCAGATACATTGTGATATTGTGACTGTGTTATCAGATACAGTTTGATATTGTGACTGTGTTATCAGATACAGTGTGATATTGTGACTGTGATGTCAGATACAGTGTGATATAGTGACTGTGTTATCAGGTACAGTTTGATGGTGTAACTGTGTTATCAGATACAGTGTGATATAGTGACTGTGTTATCAGTTTCAGTGAGATATAGGGACTGTGATATCGGATACTTTGTCATATAGTGACTGTGTTATCAGATACAGAGTGATATATTGACTGTGTTATCAGCTACTGTTTGATATTGTGACTGTGATATCAGATACAGAGTGATATATTGGCTGTGTTATCAGGTACAGTGTGAAATTGTGACTGTGTCATCAGATACAGTGTGGTATATTGACTGTTATCAGATAAAGTGTGATATAGTGACTGTGTTATCAGATACAGTGTGATATTGTTACTGTGTTGTCAGTATATTGTGATATAGTGACTGTGTTATCAAGTGCCGTGTGACATAGTGACTGTGATATCAGATGCAGTTTGGTATAGTGACTGTGTTATCAGATACCGTGTGATATTGTGACTGTGATATCAGATGCAGTGTGATATAGTGACTGTGTTATCTGATACAGTGTGATATTGTGACTGTGATATCTGATACAGTGTGATATTGTGAATGTGTTATCCGATACAGTGTGATATTGTGTCTGTGATGTCAGATACAGTGTGATATAGTGACTGTGTTATCAGATACAGTGTGATGGTGTGACTGTGTTATCAGATACAGTGTTATATTGTGACTGTGTTCTCAGATACAGTGTGATATAGTGACTGTTATATCAGATACATTGTGATGTAGTGACTGTGTTATCAGATAAAGTGTGATATTGTGACTGTGATGTCAGATGCAGTGTGATATAGTGACTGTTATATCAGATATATTGTGATGTAGTGACTGTGTTATCAGATACAGTGTGATATTGTGACTGTGATGTCAGATACAGTGTGATACAGTGACTGTGTTATCAGATACAGTTTGATGGTGCAACAGTGTTATCAGATACAGTGTGATATAATGACTGTTATATCAGATACATTGTGATGTAGTGACTGTGTTATCAGGTACAGTGCAATATATTGACTGTGTTATCAGCTACAGTGTGATATTGTGATTGTGATATCAGATATAGTGTGATATAGTGACTGTGTTATCCGATACAGTGTGATATTGTGACTCTGTTATCAGGTACAGTGTGACATATGACTGTGTTATCAGGTACAGTGTGATATTGTGACTGTGTCAAAAGATACAGTGTGGTATATTGACTGTTATCAGATAAAGTGTGATATAGTGACTGTTATCAGATACAGTGTGATATTGTTACTGTGTTATCAGGTATAGTGTGATATAGTGACTGTGTTATCAAGTGCCGTGTGACATAGTGACTGTGATATCAGATGCAGTTTGGTATAGTGACTGTGTGATCAGCTACCGTGTGATATTGTGACTGTGATATCAGATACAGTGTGATATTGTGACTGTGATGTCAGATACAGTGTGATATAGTGACTTTGTTATCAGATACAGTGTGATGGTGTGACTGTGTTATCAGATACAGTGTGATATTGTGACTGTGTTCTCAGGTATAGTGTGATATAGTGACTGTTATATCAGATACATTGTGATGTAGTGACTGTGTTATCAGATACAGTTTGATATTGTGACTGTTATATCAGATACATTGTGATATTGTGACTGTGTTATCAGATACAGTTTGATATTGTGACTGTGTTATCAGATACAGTGTGATATTGTGACTGTGATGTCAGATACAGTGTGATATAGTGACTGTGTTATCAGGTACAGTTTGATGGTGTAACTGTGTTATCAGATACAGTGTGATATAGTGACTGTGTTATCAGTTTCAGTGAGATATAGGGACTGTGATATCGGATACTTTGTCATATAGTGACTGTGTTATCAGATACAGAGTGATATATTGACTGTGTTATCAGCTACTGTTTGATATTGTGACTGTGATATCAGATACAGAGTGATATATTGACTGTGTTATCAGGTACAGTGTGAAATTGTGACTGTGTCATCAGATACAGTGTGGTATATTGACTGTTATCAGATAAAGTGTGATATAGTGACTGTGTTATCAGATACAGTGTGATATTGTTACTGTGTTATCAGGTATAGTGTGATATAGTGACAGTGTTATCAAGTGCCGTGTGACATAGTGACTGTGATATCAGATGCAGTTTGGTATAGTGACTGTGTGATCAGCTACCGTGTGATATTGTGACTGTGATATCAGATACAGTGTGATATTGTGACTGTGATGTCAGATACAGTGTGATATAGTGACTTTGTTATCAGATACAGTGTGATGGTGTGACTGTGTTATCAGATACAGTGTGATATTGTGACTGTGTTATCAGGTATAGTGTGATATAGTGACTGTTATATCAGATACATTGTGATGTAGTGACTGTGTTATCAGATACAGTTTGATATTGTGACTGTTATATCAGATACATTGTGATATTGTGACTGTGTTATCAGATACAGTTTGATATTGTGACTGTGTTATCAGATACAGTGTGATATTGTGACTGTGATGTCAGATACAGTGTGATATAGTGACTGTGTTATCAGGTACAGTTTGATGGTGTAACTGTGTTATCAGATACAGTGTGATATAGTGACTGTGTTATCAGTTTCAGTGAGATATAGGGACTGTGATATCGGATACTTTGTCATATAGTGACTGTGTTATCAGATACAGAGTGATATATTGACTGTGTTATCAGCTACTGTTTGATATTGTGACTGTGATATCAGATACAGAGTGATATATTGACTGTGTTATCAGGTACAGTGTGAAATTGTGACTGTGTCATCAGATACAGTGTGGTATATTGACTGTTATCAGATAAAGTGTGATATAGTGACTGTGTTATCAGATACAGTGTGATATTGTTACTGTGTTGTCAGTATATTGTGATATAGTGACTGTGTTATCAAGTGCCGTGTGACATAGTGACTGTGATATCAGATGCAGTTTGGTATAGTGACTGTGTTATCAGATACCGTGTGATATTGTGACTGTGATATCAGATGCAGTGTGATATAGTGACTGTGTTATATGATACAGTGTGATATTGTGACTGTGATATCTGATACAGTGTGATATTGTGAATGTGTTATCAGATACAGTGTGATATTGTGTCTGTGATGTCAGATACAGTGTGATATAGTGACTGTGTTATCAGATACAGTGTGATGGTGTGACTGTGTTATCAGATACAGTGTTATATTGTGACTGTGTTCTCAGATACAGTGTGATATAGTGACTGTTATATCAGATACATTGTGATGTAGTGACTGTGTTATCAGATAAAGTGTGATATTGTGACTGTGATGTCAGATGCAGTGTGATATAGTGACTGTTATATCAGATATATTGTGATGTAGTGACTGTGTTATCAGATACAGTGTGATATTGTGACTGTGATGTCAGATACAGTGTGATACAGTGACTGTGTTATCAGATACAGTTTGATGGTGCAACAGTGTTATCAGATACAGTGTGATATAATGACTGTTATATCAGATACATTGTGATGTAGTGACTGTGTTATCAGGTACAGTGCAATATATTGACTGTGTTATCAGCTACAGTGTGATATTGTGATTGTGATATCAGATATAGTGTGATATAGTGACTGTGTTATCCGATACAGTGTGATATTGTGACTCTGTTATCAGATACAGTGTGACATATGACTGTGTTATCAGATACAGTGTGATATTGTGACTGTGTCATCAGATACAGTGTGGTATATTGACTGTTATCATATAAAGTGTGATATAGTGACTGTGTTATCAGATACAGTGTGATATTGTGTCTGTGTTATCAGGTATCGTGTGATATAGTGACTGTGTTATCAAGTGCAGTGTGACATAGTGACTCTACATCAGATGCAGTTTGGTATAATGACTGTTTTATCAGCTACTGTGTGATATTGTGACTGTGATAACAGATGCAGTGTGATATAGTGACTGTGTTATCAGATACAGTGTGATATTATGACTGTGTCATCAGATACAGTGTGGTATATTGACTGTTATCAGATAAAGAGTGATATAGTGACTGTGTTATCAGATACAGTGTGATATAGTAACTGTGTTATCAGGAACAGTGTGATATCGTGACTGTGATATCAGATTTAGTGTGATATAGTAACTGTGATATCAGATACATTGGGTTATAGTGACTGTGTTATAAGGTACAGTATGATATAGTGACTGTGATATCAAGTACAGTGTGGTACAGTGACCTTATTATAAGGTACAGTGTGATATTGTGACTGTGATATCAGATAGAGCGTGATATTGTGATTGTGATGTCAGATACAGTGTGACATATTAACTGCGTTATCATATACAGTGCGATGGTGTGACTGTGTTATCAGATACAGTGTGATATAGTAACTGTGATATCAGATACAGTGTGATATAGTGACTGTGTTATAAGGCACAGTGTGATATAGTGACTGTGATATCAGATACAGTGTGGTATAGTGACTGTGTTATCAGGAACAGTGTGATATAATGACTGTGATATCAGATACAGTGTGATATTGTGACTGTGTTATCAGATACAGTGTGATGTTGTGACTGGGATGTCAGATACAGTGTGATATAGTGACTGTGTTATCAGATACAGTTTGAAGGTGTGAATGTGTTATCAGATACAGTGTGATATTGTGACTGTGTTATCAGATACAGTGTGATATAGCGACTGTGATATCAGATACTTTGTGATATAGTGACTGTATTATCAGGTACAGTGTGATATATTGACTGTGTTATCAGCTACTGTTTGATATAGTGACTGTGTTATCAGATGCAGTGTGATATAGTAAGTGACTATAGCACTATAGTAAGTGCCATGTAACATAGTGACTTTGATATCAGATACAGTGTGGTATAGTGACTGTGTTATCAGCTACCTTGAGATATTTTGACTGTGATATCACATACAGTCTGATATAGTGAATGTGTTATCAGATACAGTGTGGTATTGTGACTGTGATATCAGATAGAGTGTGATATAGTTACTGAGTTACCAGATGCAGTGTGTTATTGTGACTGCGATATCAGATACAGTGTGACATATGAATGTGTTATCAGGTACAGTGTGATACTGTGTCTGTGTTATCAGGTACAGTGTGACATAGTGACTCTGATATCAGATACCGTGTGATTGTGTGACTGTGTTATCAGATACAGTGTGATATTGTGACTGTGTTCTCAGATACAGTGTGATATAGTGACTGTGATATCAGATACATTGTGATGTAGTGACTGTGTTATCAGATACAGTGTGATATTGTGACTGTGATGTCAGATACAGTGTGATATAGTGACTGTGTTATCAGATACAGTGTGATGTTGTGACTGTGTTATCAGATACAGTGTGATATTGTGACTGTGTTCTCGGATACAGTGTGATATAGTGACTGTGTTATCAGATACATTGTGATTTAGTGACTGTGTTATCAGATACAGTGTGATATTGTGACTGTGATGTCAGATACAGTGTGATATAGTGACTGTGTTATCAGATACAGTTTGATGGTGTGACTGTGTTATCAGATACAGTGTGATATAATGACTGTTATATCAGATACATTGTGATGTAGTGACTGTGTTATCAGGTACAGTGCAATATATTGACTGTGTTATCAGCTACAGTGTGATATTGTGATTGTGATATCAGATATAGTGTGATATAGTGACTGTGTTATCAGATACAGTGTGATATTGTGACTCTGTTATCAGATACAGTGTGACATATGACTGTGTTATCAAGTACAGTGTGATATTGTGACTGTGTCATCAGATACAGTGTGGTATTTTGACTGTTATCAGAGAAAGTGTGATATAGTGACTGTGTTATCAGATACAGTGTGATATTGTTACTGTGTTATCAGGTACAGTGTGATATAGAGTCTCTGTTATCAGGTACAGTGTGATATTGTGACTGTGAGCTCTAATAAAGTGTGATATCTTGTCTTTGTCATCAGATAAAATGTGATGGTGTGACTGTGATGTCAGATACAGTGTGAAATATTAACTGTGTTATCAGGTACAGTGTGATATAGTGACTGTGTTATCAGATATAGTGTGATGGTGTGACTGTGTTATCAGATACAGTGTGCTATTGTGACTGTGTTATCAGATACAGTGTGATATTGTGACTGTGATGTCAGATACAGTGTGATATAGTAACTGTGATATCAGATACAGTGTGATATAGTGACTTTTTTGTCAGGTACAGTGTGATATTGTGACTGTGATATCAGATACAGAGTGATACAGTGAATGTGTTATAAGGTACAGTGTGATATAGTGACCTGGATATCAGATACAGTGTGGTATAGTGACTGTGTTATCAAGTACAGTGTGATATTGTGACTGTGATATCAGATACAGTGTGATATTGTGACTGTGTTATCAGATACAGTGTGCTATTGTGACTGTGTTATCAGATACAGTGTGATATTGTGACTGTGATGTCAGATACAGTGTGATACAGTGACTGTGTTATCAGATACAGTTTGATGGTGCAACAGTGTTATCAGATACAGTGTGATATAATGACTGTTATGTCAGATACATTGTGATGTAGTGACTGTGTTATCAGGTACAGTGCAATATATTGACTGTGTTATCAGCTACAGTGTGATATTGTGATTGTGATATCAGATATAGTGTGATATAGTGACTGTGTTATCCGATACAGTGTGATATTGTGACTCTGTTATCAGATACAGTGTGACATATGACTGTGTTATCAGATACAGTGTGATATTGTGACTGTGTCATCAGATACAGTGTGGTATATTGACTGTTATCATATAAAGTGTGATATAGTGACTGTGTTATCAGATACAGTGTGATATTGTGTCTGTGTTATCAGGTATCGTGTGATATAGTGACTGTGTTATCAAGTGCAGTGTGACATAGTGACTCTACATCAGATGCAGTTTGGTATAATGACTGTTTTATCAGCTACTGTGTGATATTGTGACTGTGATAACAGATGCAGTGTGATATAGTGACTGTGTTATCAGATACAGTGTGATATTATGACTGTGTCATCAGATACAGTGTGGTATATTGACTGTTATCAGATAAAGAGTGATATAGTGACTGTGTTATCAGATACAGTGTGATATAGTAACTGTGTTATCAGGAACAGTGTGATATCGTGACTGTGATATCAGATTTAGTGTGATATAGTAACTGTGATATCAGATACATTGGGTTATAGTGACTGTGTTATAAGGTACAGTATGATATAGTGACTGTGATATCAAGTACAGTGTGGTACAGTGACCTTATTATAAGGTACAGTGTGATATTGTGACTGTGATATCAGATAGAGCGTGATATTGTGATTGTGATGTCAGATACAGTGTGACATATTAACTGCGTTATCATATACAGTGCGATGGTGTGACTGTGTTATCAGATACAGTGTGATATAGTAACTGTGATATCAGATACAGTGTGATATAGTGACTGTGTTATAAGGCACAGTGTGATATAGTGACTGTGATATCAGATACAGTGTGGTATAGTGACTGTGTTATCAGGAACAGTGTGATATAATGACTGTGATATCAGATACAGTGTGATATTGTGACTGTGTTATCAGATACAGTGTGATGTTGTGACTGTGATGTCAGATACAGTGTGATATAGTGACTGTGTTATCAGATACAGTTTGAAGGTGTGAATGTGTTATCAGATACAGTGTGATATTGTGACTGTGTTATCAGATACAGTGTGATATAGCGACTGTGATATCAGATACTTTGTGATATAGTGACTGTATTATCAGGTACAGTGTGATATATTGACTGTGTTATCAGCTACTGTTTGATATAGTGACTGTGTTATCAGATGCAGTGTGATATAGTAAGTGACTATAGCACTATAGTAAGTGCCATGTAACATAGTGACTTTGATATCAGATACAGTGTGGTATAGTGACTGTGTTATCAGCTACCTTGAGATATTTTGACTGTGATATCACATACAGTCTGATATAGTGACTGTGTTATCAGATACAGTGTGGTATTGTGACTGTGATATCAGATAGAGTGTGATATAGTTACTGAGTTACCAGATGCAGTGTGTTATTGTGACTGCGATATCAGATACAGTGTGACATATGAATGTGTTATCAGGTACAGTGTGATACTGTGTCTGTGTTATCAGGTACAGTGTGACATAGTGACTCTGATATCAGATACCGTGTGATTGTGTGACTGTGTTATCAGATACAGTGTGATATTGTGACTGTGTTCTCAGATACAGTGTGATATAGTGACTGTGATATCAGATACATTGTGATGTAGTGACTGTGTTATCAGATACAGTGTGATATTGTGACTGTGATGTCAGATACAGTGTGATATAGTGACTGTGTTATCAGATACAGTGTGATGGTGTGACTGTGTTATCAGATACAGTGTGATATTGTGACTGTGTTCTCGGATACAGTGTGATATAGTGACTGTGTTATCAGATACATTGTGATTTAGTGACTGTGTTATCAGATACAGTGTGATATTGTGACTGTGATGTCAGATACAGTGTGATATAGTGACTGTGTTATCAGATACAGTTTGATGGTGTGACTGTGTTATCAGATACAGTGTGATATAATGACTGTTATATCAGATACATTGTGATGTAGTGACTGTGTTATCAGGTACAGTGCAATATATTGACTGTGTTATCAGCTACAGTGTGATATTGTGATTGTGATATCAGATACAGTGTGATATAGTGACTGTGTTATCAGATACAGTGTGATATTGTGACTCTGTTATCAGATACAGTGTGACATATGACTGTGTTATCAAGTACAGTGTGATATTGTGACTGTGTCATCAGATACAGTGTGGTATTTTGACTGTTATCAGAGAAAGTGTGATATAGTGACTGTGTTATCAGATACAGTGTGATATTGTTACTGTGTTATCAGGTACAGTGTGATATAGAGTCTCTGTTATCAGGTACAGAGTGATATTGTGACTGTGAGCTCTAATAAAGTGTGATATCTTGTCTTTGTCATCAGATAAAATGTGATGGTGTGACTGTGATGTCAGATACAGTGTGAAATATTAACTGTGTTATCAGGTACAGTGTGATATAGTGACTGTGTTATCAGATATAGTGTGATGGTGTGACTGTGTTATCAGATACAGTGTGCTATTGTGACTGTGTTATCAGATACAGTGTGATATTGTGACTGTGATGTCAGATACAGTGTGATATAGTAACTGTGATATCAGATACAGTGTGATATAGTGACTTTTTTGTCAGGTACAGTGTGATATTGTGACTGTGATATCAGATACAGAGTGATACAGTGAATGTGTTATAAGGTACAGTGTGATATAGTGACCTGGATATCAGATACAGTGTGGTATAGTGACTGTGTTATCAAGTACAGTGTGATATTGTGACTGTGATATCAGATACAGTGTGATATTGTGACTGTGTTATCAGATACAGTGTGCTATTGTGACTGTGTTATCAGATACAGTGTGATATTGTGACTGTGATGTCAGTTACAGTGTGATATAGTGACTGTGTTATCAGATACAGTGTGATGGTTTGACTGTGTTATCAGATGCAGTGTGATATTGTGACTGTGTTATCAGATACAGTGTGATATAGTAACTGTGATATCAGATACAGTGTGATATAGTGACTTTTTTGTCAGGTACAGTGTGATATTGTGACTGTGAAATCAGATACAGAGTGATACAGTGAATGTGTTATAAGGAACAGTGTGATATAGTGACCTGGATATCAGATACAGTGTGGTATAGTGACTGTGTTATCAAGTACAGTGTGATATTGTGACTGTGATATCAGATACAGTGTGATATTGTGACTGTGTTATCAGATACAGTGTGATATTGTGAATGTGATGTCAGATACTTCGTGATATAGTGACTGTGTTATCAGATACAGTGTGATGGTTTGACAGTGTTATCAGATGCAGTGTGATATTGTGACTGTGTTATCACATACTTTGTGGTATAGTGACTTTGTTATCAGGTACAGTGTGATATTGTGACTGTGAAATCAGATAAAGTGTGATATAGTGACTGTGTTCTCAGGTACAGTGCGATATTGTGACTGTGTCATCAGATACAGTGTGATACAGTGACTGTGTTATCAGATATAGTGTGATATTGTGACTGTGTTATCAGGTATAATGTGATTTAGTGACTGTGTTATCAAGTGCCATGTGATATAGTGACCGTGTTATCATCTACCGTGTGATATTGTGATTGTGATATCAGATACAGTGTGATATAGTGACTGTGTTATCAGATACAGTGTGATATTGTGACTGTGATATCAGATACAGTGTTATTTAGTGACTGTGATATCTGATACAGTGTGATATTTTGAATGTGTTCTCAGGTACAGTGTGATATAGAGACTCTTTGTATCAGAGATCACAGTCACAATATCACCCAGTACTTGATAAGTGTGATATATTGTCTCTGTTATCAGATACAATGTGATGGTGTGACTGTGTTATCAGTTACAGTGTGATATAGTGACTGTGTTATCAGATACAGTGTGATATAGTGACTGTGTTATCAGATAAAGTGTGATATAGTTACTGTGATATCAGATACAGTGTGATATAGTGACTGTGTTAAAAGGTACCGTGTGATATTGTGTCTGTGATATCAGATACAGTGTGCTTTAGTGACTGTGTTTTCAGCTACAGTGTGATATTGTGAATGTGATATCAGATACAGTGTGATATTGTGACTTGCGTTATCAGATACAGTGTGATATTGTGACTGTGATATCAGATACAGTGTGATATAGTGACTGTGTTATCGGGTACAGTGTGATATTGTGACTGTGTTATCAGCTACAGTGTGATATTGTGACTGTGATATCAGATACAATGTGATATAGTGACTGTGTTATAAGGTACAGTGTGATATAGTGACTGTGATGTCAGATACAGTGTGGTATAGTGACTGTGTTATCAGGTACAGTGTGATATTGTGACTGTGATATCAGATACAGTGTGATATAGTGACTGTGTTATCAGATACCGTGTGATATTGTGACTGTGGTGTCAGATACAGTGTGATATAGTGACTGCGTTATCAGGTACAGTGTGATATATTGACTGTGTTATCAGCTACACTGTGATATTGTGACTGTGATATCAGATGCAGTGTGACATTGTGACTGTGTTATCAGATACAGTGTGACATTGTGACTCTGTTATCAGATACAGTGTGACATATGACTGTGTTATCTGGTACACTGTGATATTGTGACTGTCTCATCGGATACAGTGTGGTATAGTGATTGTTATCAGATACAGTGTGATATATTTACTGTGTTTTCAGATACAATGTGATATTGTGACTGTGTTATCAGGTATAGTGTGATATAGTGACTGTGTTATTGAGTGCCGTGTGACATAATGACTGTGATATCAGATACAGTGTGGTACAGTGACTTTGTTATCGGCTACCGTGTGATATTGTGACTGTGATATCAGATACAGTGTGATATAGTGAATTTATCAGATACAGTGTTATTTAGTAACAGTGTTATCTGATACAGTGTGATATAGTGACTCTCTTATCAGGTACATGGTCATATTGTGACTGTGATATCTGATACAGTGTGATATAGTGTCTGTGTTATCACATACAATGTGATGGTGTGACTGTGATGTCAGATACAGTGTGACATAGTAACTGTGTTATCAGGTATAGTGTGATATAGTGACTGTGTTATCAGGTACAGTGTGATATTGTGACTGTGATATCAGATACAGTGTGATATAGTGACTGTGTTATCAGATACCGTGTGATATTGTGACTGTGGTGTCAGATACAGTGTGATATAGTGACTGCGTTATCAGGTACAGTGTGATATATTGACTGTGTTATCAGCTACACTGTGATATTGTGACTGTGATATCAGATGCAGTGTGACATTGTGACTGTGTTATCAGATTAAGTGTGACATTGTGACTCTGTTATCAGATACAGTGTGACATATGACTGTGTTATCTGGTACACTGTGATATTGTGACTGTCTCATCGGATACAGTGTGGTATAGTGATTGTTATCAGATACAGTGTGATATATTTACTGTGTTTTCAGATACAATGTGATATTGTGACTGTGTTATCAGGTATAGTGTGATATAGTGACTGTGTTATTAAGTGCCGTGTGACATAATGACTGTGATATCAGATACAGTGTGGTACAGTGACTTTGTTATCGGCTACCGTGTGATATTGTGACTGTGATATCAGATACAGTGTGATATAGTGAATTTATCAGATACAGTGTTATTTAGTAACAGTGTTATCTGATACAGTGTGATATAGTGACTCTCTTATCAGGTACATGGTCATATTGTGACTGTGATATCTGATACAGTGTGATATAGTGTCTGTGTTATCACATACAATGTGATGGTGTGACTGTGATGTCAGATACAGTGTGACATAGTAACTGTGTTATCAGGTATAGTGTGATATAGTGACTGTGTTATCAGATACATTGTGATATAGTGACTGCGTTATCAGCTACCGTGTGATATTGTGACTGTGATATCACGTACAGTGTGATATAGTGACTGTGTTATCAAATACAGTGTGACATAGTGACTGTGATATCTGATACAGTGTGATATTGTGACTGTGTTCTCAGGTCCAGTGTGATATTGTGACTGTGTTATCAGATACAATGTTATGGTGTGACTGTGTTATCAGGTATAGTGTGATATTGTGACTGTGTTATCAGTTCCAGTGTGATATTGTGACTGTGTTATCAGATACAGTGTGATATTGTGACTGTATTTTCAGGTACAGTCACCAAATTGTTGTACTGCTGAAGTCCTACAATCCAGAATCAGAGCAGGAAATGAACTTTAGTCTTACCTCAGGAGGTCCTCCCATCTTGATTTTCAACAAACGCTTTTGTCAAATATAGGTAGGACTCATTCATGAAAATCTCAGTTGCATGATACGTTTGGGACACTGATGCCATTTTCATTTTGCCCAGCATCGCTACTGCCAGCTCCTCAATCCTGCCGCCAATTATAATCAGCCAAGTCCAGCTGTACACAAAGTGATTCTCACCTCTTCTCAGCTAACATGCTGGAAATGGCTTGGTGACATTTTTCTTGCTAGACAGAGCTAATTTTAAAGTGCTTTTAATCTCTATGCTGACCCAGTCTCTGGATAACATCCATGGTTCCTCATGGCAGTCCCACTGGTGAAGCAGGAGGAAGAGCAATAGCCAGGTAGAGAAAATGTTGCTGTGCTGCAGAACTGATGCCATTTCCCAGAACAATCACTTCATGTCCCCAGAAATAGCCATGAGCAGCAGGCTCTGCTTTTGGATTCTCACAGATTGTAGCTTCCCCCAAGTCCAAAGCCTTATTGGCTGCACCCATACACGCGGCAAATCCCTTTATGTGACCACATTGCCTTTTTGAATCCTTTATGCTGTACCAATTTCCCATCCCTCTCACTCTTTGCCACTGCACAACTGCAAGTGAGAGACTAGCTGATGGTTAACTGAAGAGAGCAATGTTTTACCCCTATTTAACTTGACACATGACTTGGAAACACGGTTTTGATGGCCAAACTGTACTACAATTGGACCAATGGATCTCCAGAACCTTCATCAGGCAGACCATTAGAGTCCTCAAGAAATGACTGCTGCCTGGATGGGTCTGGGGAGTTTTTGCATTAAAATTCAGAAGATTCCCTTACGGTAATGGTTTGCCTTAAGCTACACAAGGGCCTTTAATAGAAGGATGTCTTCTGTACACCAATCATTGTTAAATCTATTTTGCTACCTACCACTGAGTATCTGCAGTGTGGTACAGTAGGTGGAGATGCCTTCTACTAACTTGTGTGATGTTCTGTTGCATTAGAGTCAACCAGTCACTTCAGTGGTCACCATAACTGGGGCCTCCTTACAGGAGTGAGCAGTGTCAAGCCTCTCTCAAAGATGCTCATTCTGGAATAATGCAGGCTCTTTGCTCCATCATATAATCAGTTGGTAGCGCTCGCATCTCTAGGTCAGATAGTTGTGAGTTCCAATCCCTCTCCAGAAACTTGAGCATGCAATCCAGGCTGACACTGAGGGAATGCTGCATTGTCGGAGGTTCTGTCCTTTCGAATGAGACATTAACCTGAGGCCCCATCTTCCTTCTCAGCGGGATATAAAAGACCCCATGGTGCTATTTGAAGAAGAGCAGAAAAGAGTTCCTCTGGTGGCCTGACCAGCAATCCTCTCTCAATCAGCATTGCCTAGAGCAGATTATCTGATCATTTATTTCATTGCTGTTGGCGGGATCCTGCCGTGCATAATTGGGCCATGGCATATCCCGACAGTACAACAGTAGCTACACTTCATAAAGCATTTTTTTTTGCTGTAAAATGCTTTGGGAATTCTTGAGGATGAGAGAAAGGCTATGCAAATGGAGGTCCTTTTTTGCTCTTCTTCCCAACCTAATAAAAAGAATACATGTTCAAAACCGTTAATGGGCAGGTACAATGTAAAACGATCTTCAATGGATATCTGAGCAGACAAGTCAAAGCCCAGTCAGCCTCAGGGCGTCATAGTAGAAAATGTGTGTGTCACGGTGGGGGGGAGAGGATTAAAAACACACTATTTTATAATGGTTTTCTATTTATAAAGCTCATACAACGTTGCCAAACCTCAGTGGAGTTCTACATTTATATGCAGTTATTACATATTAATCTCACTAACAAAATACACTTAGCCACACTGTAAACTGTGTGCTCAGTCAATCATGTCGGTACAGTTACCTGGAAAAACCGAGGAGCAATGTAATTACACACATTACAAAAGAGGTTGTAAAAAGCATGATAATTTATTGATTTGATCAGCTCCAATAACAATGCTCAATGGGGCTAGTGCACAGGGTGATGGGCAGTAAGGTTTACACTTTTAATGCTGAAATGTAGAATATCTCTGGCAGTAACGTATAAACCAGATGCTCTTTTTCTCCTGAATGTTTCCCCCTCCCAGCCCAGGGAAATGCTCCAGCTGTTTGTATTTTTCACAGACTATCAGGACACTGGTCCCAGCAGTCGCATTTGCTCTTTTAACTTTTCCAATTTAATGTCCAGTGACTTGATCACATAAACTAGGCTGGAACGCTAATGCAGTATTGAGGGGGTGCTGCAATGTTGGAGGTGCCTTCTTCCAGATGAAGCATTAAGGTCCTTCAGATGGATGTAAAAAAATCCCATAACACTATTTCATAAATAAATCAATGAGTCCTTCCCACTGATTTGCTCCAACATTTATTGCTCAACCAACATCTTTAAAGTAAGGTTCCATGGTCATTTAGCTCACTGCTATCTGTGGGATCCTGCAATAGAGCAAACTGTGTTTCCTACATTACAACGGTGTCTACACATCAAACATACTTCATTGGCAGGAAAGTGCTGCGGGACATCGCGAGATCATGTAAGACGATTATGTAAATGTGAGTCTTTCTTTCTTAACAGTAGAAACTTAGTAGTGACTGACAATTACCACAGAACAAGCCCCTCAAATATATAAGGGCAATAAGTAGGTGTCTAATAGAAAGTGGTACACCAGGCATTATGTAATGTCGATAAGTAATGTTTTCAAGAGTACACTTTTCTTAAAATGCCCACATTGTCATTCAAGTAACATCCGAGTGTTCATTTTTATTGGTAACCATATCATTTGCACACAAATTATGCAGTTTTGCATTTTTAAAGTGTGGATCTGCAGACATGCAAATAATTCAAGCTGGCGATGATCAAAAGAGTGCTCTATATTTCATCCTCAATTGATATTTATACATGCAAATAGATGACTTGTTCAAACTAATTTCCATAACACTGCCTGAGAAATGGAATCTCTACTAATGAAGGACCGCACCAGTGACATTTATAGTGCTCATGTTGCATTGTTATCTAAATATATTTCCCAATAAATTTATACGAAAAGCAAAATAATTTTATATCATTGCCTAAAATCCATGATAACTTTTACCTTTGTTTTGGATTATTAATATTCATATTGCAGATCATACGATTGAGCTATTGGTTGATTTCTTTTGCTCCAAATGCTTTGCTATGTTGCTCGTAAACCATGAAGTATATCTTGGCTTTGTGCAGTCAATGGAAATTTAAAAATGGCAAGAGCTATAAAGCAGGCTGTAGACTGGCTTTTAGCCATTTTACCATATTGCAAAAAGTCAAAAGCTCATAAAACAGAATCACACAGTTGTTACAGCGCAGATAGAGGCCATTCAGCCCATTGTGTCTGCACCAGCTCACCGAATGAGCAACTGACCGGGTGCCATTCTCCCGCCTTCTCCTCATAACCCTGCACCTCCTTCCTTTTCAGGTAACAGTCTAATTCCCCTTTTGAATGCCTCATTTGAACCTGCCTCCACCACACGCTTGGGCAGCGCATTCCAGACCCTAACCACTCGCTGCGTTAAAAAAGTTTTCTCTCATATCGCTTTTGCTTCTTTTCCCAATTATTTTAAATCTGTGCCCTCTTCTTCTTGATCCTTTCACGAGTGGGAACAGTTTCTCCCTATCTATTCTGTCCAGACCCCTTTGATCTTGAATACGTCCATTCAATCTCCTCTCAGCCTTCTCTTCTCCAAGGAAAACAGTACCAACTTCTCCAATCTGTCTTCATAACTGGAGTCCTTCATCCCTGGAACCATTCATGTGAATTTTTTCTACATTCTCTCTAATGCCTTCACATCCTTCCTAAAGTGCGCGACCCAGAACTGGATACAAATCTCCAGCTGAGGCTGAGTTAAGCTCTTATATAAGTTCAGCATAACCTCGAACAAAAACAAAAATACCTGGAAAAACTCAGCAGGCCTGACAGCATCAGCGGAGAGGGATACAGTTGACGTTTCGAGTACATATGACCCTTCATCAGAACTAAGACATAGAGAAATGAGATGAAATATAAGCTGGTAGAAGTGGGTGGGACAGGAGACCGCGATAGGGGGCCAGTGATAGGTAGAGGCCAAGAAGAGACTGCCAAAGATGTCATAGGCAAAAGGACAAAGGGGTGCTGACGGTGGTGATATTATCTAAAGGATGTGCTAATGGTGACATTAAGGGAAGCAAGCTAGTGGGAGATGGCCCTCGTGTGGGTGGGGTAGGGGGAAGGGATCGAAATGGGCTAAAAGGTGGAGATGAAACAATAGATCGAAACAAATTTAAAAATAGGAGGGAAGAGAAAAAAACTATTGCGTAAAAAAAATTATAAATTATTGGAAAAAGGGGGATCGGAAAGGGGGTGGGGATGGAGGAGAGAGTTCATGATCTGAAATTGTTGAACTCAATATTAAGTCTGGAAGTCTGTAAAGTGCCTAGTCGGAAGATGAGGTGCTGTTCCTCCAGTTTGCGTTGAGCTTCACTGGAACAATGCAGCAGTCCAAGGACGGAGATGTGGGCATGAAAGCAGGGTGGAGTGTTGAAATGGCAAGCGACAGGGAGGTTCGGGTAATGCTTGCGGACAGACCGAAGGTAAAAACAAAAAACTGCGGACGCTGGAAATCCAAAAGAAAAACGGAATTACCTGGAAAAACTCAGCAGGTCTGGCAGCATTCTTCACTGATGCTGCCAGACCGGCTGAGTTTTTCCAGACAGACCACAGGTGTTCTGCAAAGCAGTCACCCAGTCTGCGTTTGGTCTCTTCATTGTAGAGGAAACCGCATTTGGAGCAGCGAATGCAGTAGACTAAATTGAGGGAAGTGCAAGTGAAATGCTGCTTCATTTGAAAGGAGTGTTGGAGCCCTTGGACGGTGAGGAGAGGGGAAATAAAGGAGCAGGTGTTGCACCTTCTGCAGTTGCATAGGAAGGTGCCGTGGGAGGGGGTTGAGGTGTAGGGGGTGATGGAGGAGTGGACCAGGGTGTCCCGGAGAGACCAAACGTAGACGGGTGACCGCTTTGCAGAACACCTTCGGTCTGTCCGCAAGCATGACCCAGACCTCCCTGTTGCTTGCCATTTCAACACACCACCCTGCTCTCATGCCCACATGTCCGTCCTTGGCCTGTTGCATTGTTCCAGTGAAGCTCAACACAAACTGGAGGAACAGCACCTCATCTTCCGACTAGGCACTTTACAGCCTTCTGGACTGAATATTGACTTCAACAATTTCAGCTCATGAGCTCTCTCCTCCATCTCCACCCCCTTTCCCATCCCCCTTTTTCCAATAATTTATAATTTTTTTTACAACTTTTTTTTCCCTTCCCTCCTATTTTTAAATTTGTTTCGATCTATTGTTTCATCTCCACCTTTTAGCCCATTTCAATCCCTTCCCCCTACCCCACCCACACTAAGGCCATCTGCCACTAGCTTGCTTCCCTTAATGTCCCCATTAGCACATCCCTTAGATAATATCACTACCGTCAGCACCCCTTTGTCCTTTTGTCTATGACATCTTTGGCAATCTCTTCTTGGCCTCCACCTATCATTGGCCCCCTATCGAGCTCCTCCTGTCCCACCCCCCCTCTAGCAGCTTATATTTCATCTCATTTCTATATGTCTTAGTTCTCTTGAAGGGTCATACGGACTTGAAATGTCAACTGTATCCCTCTCCACAGATGCTGTCAGACCTGCTGAGTTTTTCCAGGTCATTTTGTTTTTGTTCTAGATTTCCAGCATCTGCAGTATTTTGCTTTTATTTCAGCATAACCTCCTTGCTCTTGTACTCTATGCCCTAATTATAAAGCTCAGGATACTGTATGCTTTATTAACAACTCTCTCAACATGCCCCTGCCATCTTCAAGGACCTATGCACCTATCTACCCAGGTGCCTCTGCTCCTGCACCCACTTTAGAATTGCCCCCTTTATTTTATGTTGTCTCCCCGTGTTCTTGCTGACAAAAATCACTTCACATTCCTCTGCATAGAACATCATCTGCCACCTGTCAGCCCATTCCACCAACCTGTCTCTGTCCTTTTGAAGTTCTACACTATTCTCCTCACAGTTCATGGTGCTTCCAAGTTTCGCATTATCCACAAACTTCTAAGCTGTGCCCTGTACACTAATGTCTAGGACATTAATATATTTCAGGAAATGCAAGGGCCCCAGCACTGACATCTGGGGAACTCTGCTACAACCTCCTCCAACTGAAAAACACCCATTACATGCTGCTTTGTTTCCTGTCATTCAGCCAATCTGTCCCCATGGTGCTACTGTCCCTTTTATTCTATGAGATATAACTTTTCTCACAAGTCTATTGTGCGGCACTGTATGAAATGCCTTTTGGAAGTCCATGTACACCACATCAACAGCGTTGCCCTCATCAACCTTCTCTGTTACATCTTCAATAATCTTCCTAGTTAACAGGCTAGTTAAATGCAATTTTCCCTTAAGAAATCCATGCTGGCTTCCTATAATTAATCTTCATTTGTCCTGAATTATTGTTTCCCGTGTTTCCCCACCACTGAAATTAAACTGACTAACCTGTCATTGCTGGGCTTATCTTTGTATCCCATTTTGAACAAGGGTGTAATATTTGAAATTCTCCAGTCCTCAATCCCCTGAGTCCAAGGAAGACTGAAAAATTATGGCCAGTGCCTCTGGGATTTCCATTCTCACTTTCATCAGGACCCTTGAATGTATCTCATCTGGTCCTGGTGCCTTATCAGATACAGGAGGCCTATCAAATACCTCCGCCTCATCAATTTTAAACCCTTCTAATGCCTGAATTACCTTCTCTGTCACCGTGGCCTGGGTACCATCTTCGTCCTTGGCAAAGACGGGTGCAAGGTATTCATTCAATACCTTAACTATGCCATCAGCCTCCATGCGTAAATCCCCTTTTTGGTTCGTAATCAGCCCTATTCCTTTTACCAACCTTTTACTATTTATATATCTATAGAAGACTTTGGGATTTTCTTTTATGTTAGCTGCCAGTCTCTTTTCATATTCCCTCTTTGCTTCTCTTATTTGCTTTTTCACCTCCCCTCTAAACTTTCTATATTCATCCTGGTTCGCAATTGTATTTTCTATCTAATATGCATCATAAGCACACTTTTTCTTCTCTTTCTTAATTTCTATCTCTTTTGCCATCCAGGGAGCTCTGAATTTGTTTGTCCTACATTTCCCTTTTGAGAGAATATGCTTTGACTGTGCCTGAACTGTCTCTTCCTTGAATGTAGCCCATTGCGCAGTTACTATTTTTCCTGCCAACCTTTGACTCCAATTTATTCGGCCCAGATCTGTTCTTACCCTATTGAAGTTGGCTTTCCCTCAGTTAATTATTCTTAATCTGGATTGTTCTTTGTCCTTTTTTATCGTCATCCTAAACCTTATGACACAATGATCACTGGATCTTAAATGTTCTCCCACTGACACTTGATCTACTTAGCCCACCTCATTCCCAAGAACCAGGTCTACAATCAGTGAACATCTCAACGGAATGCACGGATTTTAATATGTCTGGTGGCTGGTTATGTGTGCTAAGTGCTAACTATGATTGACATGGAGCAGTAATGAATTTAGTTTCTAATTCAAAGTAAAAAGCAAAATACTGATGATGCTGAAAATGTGAAATGGAAAATGGTGCAAACACATATGAGGTTCTGGCAACGACTGTGAAGAGAAGCTGAATGTGTTTAGATGAACATTCACACCCGAAACATAACCATTTCTGTCCTTTCCAACTTGGCTAACTGGCGCAATGTGTGTTTCCTGTATTTCCAGCTGTTGCCCTTGTTTAAAATTATTTTGGTAACTGGGTTCTGCTTTTGACATTCAGAGCTGTCATTTTTCCAGTTAAATTTTACCCTAAAAAATGGAACTGAAAGTATTAACAAAACATTGACCTCCACGTGAGGATATGGGCCCGACATGCTGGAGCGTAAAATAGTGCGCGAAGACATAGGGCGAGCATCCCAACATCATCAGGCGATATCTCAGTCAGCGGGCACACGCGAGAGTTGGCAGCGTACCGCCAACCATGAAGAGGCCCAGTAAGACCATTAAAGTTTCAATCAGAGGGGATTGTTCGCTGCCTGAGCAACGTTACGGTTGGCGGGCAGGTGCATTGTCCAGGTGGCCTTTGCATTTTTGAGGAAACCCTCAACCAAGGGCGGGATGAGGTTTGCGAGATTAATTTTTAAAAAAAGATTAAAAACGTGTGTACATAATTTTCAACATCTGGACGTTGAAGTGACTCATCCTGACACGTGTGGTCATTGCTTCCGGATTTTACTGAAGGCTTTTACTGATTTTGGGCAGAATTTCCCGGTTGGCGGGTGGGGGCAGGACCGGCATGCCGACGCGTAAAATGGTGCCCACCGAATTGTCAAAGGCCTATTAAGGCCTGTTAATCACCTAATTGAGGGCCGTTGTCAGGGCTGCCCATCCAACCTTACAGTTGGCGAGCAGGTGAAGAGTCCAGGCAGCCTTCCGATAAAGCACGAAACCTCATCCACGGGCGGGAGGAGGTTTCATGAGGGGTTTTAAAAATGTTTATTAAGGTTTAACGTTCAAGTGATTGACATATCCCAGCTCATGTGACAGTGTCACAAGAGGGGACATGTCAATAATCTTTGTCTTCTCCGTTCAGCACAGTTTTTAAAGTTGTAGCGATCTCCCGGAGACAGCACTTTGCCTCAGTGAGTCCTGTGGGCTATTTCGTGCATGTGTGAAAGAGCGGGCAGACCTGCACAGGGAACTACCCCCCACCCCCACCCCCACGCACCCCCCCCCCCACCCCCCCAGCACAGGGAGCGCACAGCACTTCAGGTTGTGCGTCATGCTGGGCGGGCCTTAATTGGCCCACCCGCGTAAAATGGCGGCGCGCCCTCGACCGGGGGTGCCGATCGGGAACCCGCCCGTCCGTAAACGCGCCTGCACAACCCCCTCGACCCCCTGCCCTTTAAATTCTTCAGCTCCCTGAGGCAGCTCTCGGTCTTCAGGGAGCTTTCCTTCTGCGCTCCCCAGTGCTGACTATAGCACTCAACCTCTTCCTGCCCCACCCCCGCAGCACCGAGCCTTTCGGAGCGCCTTTCACGCTGGCAGGCCGTTAATTGACCAGACCGTGTGAAACCGCGGCCGAGCGCTGACCGCAGGCGGCGGCCTGTTTCCCAGCCTCTCCCGAGCCCCCAGACCACACCCACACACCAAGGTCAAAATCCTATAAAAACAAAAAAACTGCGGATGCTGGAAATCCAAAACAAAAACAGAATTACCTGGAAAAACTCAGCAGGTCTGGCAGCATCGGCGGAGAAGAAAAGAGTTGACGTTTCGAGTCCTCATGACCCTTCGACAGACTCATGAGGTCAAAATCCTGCCCAATATGAAGGAAAGCTGACCATGTAGGAACAGTGAGCATTCTGATCCGCACGGGGGTGGGGGGATGGGGGCCAATATTCGGTATAGAGGGTGGGAAAGGGTATTTTGATTCTGTTGTATTAATATCTATGCATTGCTATAAAGAAAAGAGTTTTGAGTCCGGCACACCTTGAGCATCACACTTAAGATGCAAGAAAGGCAAGCTCTGTTTGCTGACTTTCCTGATCTAGGTAAATAACATCCAAGGAGATGGGGAAAGGAAAGCCTCACATTTACATGTCTTTCACAACCACAGGATGTCCCAAAGCACTTTACAGCCAATTAACTGCTTTTGAGATGTACTAACTGTTGAGTTGTAGGGAACGCAGCAACCGGTGTAGAAAAAGACCAGTAAAGAAACCATACCTTGTCTTGAGTCGAGAGAGAGAGAAAAAATGGAGTAGGGGATGAGAAAGGCAGCTGCCATCTCATGTCCACAGTCCAGTTAAAAGTCAAACACTGCACTGGAATAGATAACAGTCTGGGAAAAAGAAGATGAGTCCCAGTGAATTGCACATCACCTTAAACCACTCCATTTCAATTTTCCAATTGGCTAATGCATTTTAAATTTACTGCTTTCAATTTCCAATCGATTCACCAAAACAACTTTAGCTTTGATTACTTTCGTTGAAATATAGAAGAAAATCCAGAGAAATTATGGTTCACTTTTTTACCTTCCATTCAACTTTCTCTGCTGCCGCTTTAATTCTTTCACTGGCACAGGGTGGAGAAGAGCTATTGCCTGCAGCACTCATTTCGTCCTCACATTGGAGTTTCACAATAAGCAGCGCTTTGTGAATCAATTGTGACGAGTGAATGCAATTCAACAAGGATTAGAGTAAAATCACCAAAAAGTTCAGTGTTACGGACAGGAGGGGGTTTTCATTTAAACATCCCTGATTTCTCCCTCTCGCCATCCGTCCATAAACAGAAAGGTGTTGCGATTTTAATTTCGCACTTTATAAGCAGCAGTGTATTTCCCAAACCTTCAGTTTTGGGGTGATTCAATTTCTATCAGTAACCCCACAGCAGACTCGAGATAGGGTGAACTTCAGAGGGTTAGTTTATTCGCACACACTCAAATACAGGAGGGGTGTTGCCTGGGCATTCCCCTGGCATTCATAAAATAAAAGACGGATACAGAAAAGAAAGATTTACAGGGCAAAGACCACAGAGAAAAGAATTATTGTTTCATGTGAGTCCAGTGTCCAGAATCTAAGTCTAAGAGCTAAACCTTCACAGGGGTCAGCAGGTTGAAAAATGATGCTGGATAATTCACTTTTCCAGTACAGCTGACTTCCACAATGAGGTAGGCACGTGGAGACGAATCAGCCTTGTAGGAGGTGCTACAGAAGTTCCAGTAAAAACAGTGCAGATGGGACCAGGTATTTAAACCTAGGCAGAGCTCCTTTTCTGTGTTGCTGCTCTTAGATGGTAAAAATGGCAGACTGAGCTTTGCAGCTCCACAGGACAATATTACTGGTTCCACCAGCTAGAGTTTCATGTCACATTACTCTCATTTCTCCACATTGCCCTTGATAAAGGAAATGTATTCCTCACCTGGGTTTCCAAGACAACTTAATGTCCCAGCATTAAGGATTGAAAGGAAGGTTTCAGGGTTCTTTGTCCAGGCAGACTAATAGACTCTAGTTGACCAGCCTGGGTTCTGAAATGCAGATGGCATTTGTATAGTTCCCTTTGAATTTGGTCTCTGCAGCCCACATCGATTCAGCCATTTTAAAAAGGTCATTGTCCAATTTTAAAATTTTTAGAAATTAGCCATGGGGATTATAAAAATATCCAGTGTGAGGTCTTAATCCCCTGTCAGTCAGATTCAATAATATCTTCTTCATTACCGGATTTAAGAATGACTCGATTACCAGTATTAGGCAGACTTAGACTCAAGAAAGCTGGTTCATGAGCAATGCATTATTGTATGATTTTAATCATTATTTATAGACAATTTAATCTGGTCACAAGTTAAGTTTTGTTAAACAAAAATCTCAATACATATGTTTGAATTCTGAAATTTCAAAATGCTAAAGCCATGCACTATCTTTTTGTTGGCTATGATTAGTTAGCAGTCGAACTGATTCTACTGGAATATGTCTTAAAATTCACAGGTCCCAGTCCGAACATATGGTATTTTTTCAAAGTTGAGGCTTTTGTTTAACCGCTGATTTTAGGCATGGATTGTCTGAGCAGAGATAAGCACAGGTGGAAATTTAAGAGCAAAGGATATTTGTCATTTTCATGTTGCTCCAATGAACTCTGAGGGCACGACATGTCCACAACTTATCTAATCCCAGTGCTTCCCAGGGGGTGGAGGCAAGTGTGGAGCCATGCATGCCTCTTCACATGGAGGCAATCCTTTATATCCTTGTCAACACCACATTTAATCCTAGGGTCGCTGCCTGGGCCTACCTGCTATTTAGGACATTGTGAATCATTTGATGCAGGGGGTGATGGTGCTGGGTGGGTTTTGTCTTTCTTTATTCTGTCATAGGACATGGGCGTTGCTGGCAAGGTCAGCCTTTGTTGTCCATCCTTAATTGCTCTTGAACTGAGAGGTTTATTAGGCCATTTCAGAGGGCAGTTTGCTGTGTGTCTGGAGTCACAACCGGGTAAGGATGGCAGATTTCCTTCTGTAATCCAGCTAGATTTTTACCACAGTCGATTACTGAGACTAGTTTTATATCCCAGATTTTTATTAATTGAGTTCAAAGTCCACCAGCTGCCATGGTGAGATTTGAACCCCTGTCCCCTGAGCGTTAGCCTGGGCCTCCGGATTACTAGTCCAGTGACATTAGCAGTATGTCACCATTTCCCCTCAAGCGGATACAGTATCACCCTAAGAGACAGCCATGTGATCCATACAAACTCCGACAATTCCCTGTTTCTGAGCTCTCAGCATAGCCTCAATCCCAATAAATCCAGAGTCATTTTCCAGTAAATCATTTGGAAAACACATCATCACCTTCTTGAGGGCAATTAAGGACAGGTAGCAAATGCTGGCCTTGTAAGTGATACTTATAAAAACATAGAAACATAGAAACTAGGAGCAGGAGGAGGCCATTCAGCCCTTCGAGCCTGCTCCACCATTCATTATGGTCACGGCTGATCATCCAGCTCAATATCCTGCTCCCACTTTCTTCCCACATCCTTTGATCCCTTTTGCCCCCAAGAGCTATATCTAACTCCTTCTTGAAAACATATAATGTCAACCCATATCCTCAGACTGTGACCCCTGGTTCTGGACCCCCCCACCATCAGGAACATCCTTCCTGCATCTACCCTGTCTAGTCCTGTTAGAATTTTATAGGTTTCTATGAGATCCCCCCTCATTCTTCTGAACTCCAGCGAATATAATCCTAATCAACTCAATTTCTCCTCATATGTCAGTCCCGCCATCCCAGGAATCAGTCTGGTAAACCTTCGCTGCACTCCCTCTAAAGCAAGTACATCCTTCCTCAGATAAGGAGACCAAAACTGCACACAATATTCCAGTTGTGGTCTCACCAAGGCCCTGTACAATTGCAGCAAGGCATCCCTGTTCCTGTACTCGAATCCTCTGGCTATGAAGGCCAACATACCATTTGCCTTCTTTACCGTTTGCTGCACCAGCATGCAGATGCATTATACCCCGTGAAAGAATTTTTAAAAATAGCCTAGAAGTACGAAAGTCCAATTGTTTCATGGAATGAGACTCCTGTCTTTCCCTTATTTTGTACAGTTCTACATTTCTATGCTGCACTCCTAACCCCCTCGAAAATCATTGGTGCATTGATGGTCCAATTGGATCAAAGATTGCAACTCCAATAAGCTGCCTGCTGCATGCAAGATACTTCCAATGGTGCAGAGTCTTGGAAATCATCGCCAAGTGTGAGTTGGCAGATCAGTTATTGAGAGGGACATCGCAGCTAATTCCAATTCTGTCTTCTGTTCGCTTGCACACACAAGCACTTTGAGCAGGGGTAATTAGACACTGATCTAAAACATGAGTGACACTAACCTTACACCACCTGGCCTGGGGTCACCTCACTGCAAATCGTCATCATCTTCCACAAATCTAGCAGCTATGAGGGCCTCCCAAGCATCTTGCCTCATCTAGCCAGTGAGAGGGCCTCATCCCCATCATTGTAGCCTCCGAGGACCCCCCTCACCCTCATCCCAGTCAGCATCCTCCTCATCGGAAGAGATGTGCAGCTCCTCCATCTCCTCCTCAGCCAGCTCGTCTCCCTGTTGCAGCGCCAGGCTGTAGAGGGCACAGCAGACAGTAACAATGTTTGACATCCTCTGTGGACTGTTTTGCAGGGCTCCACTAGACCAGTTCAGGCACCAGAACCACACCTTCAGCATCCCGATGGTCTGCTCCACCAAGTTCGGACCTGCAGCTTGAACCTCATTATAGCGTCGCTCTGCTGCAGTCTAAGGCCGCTGCATGGGTGTCATCAGCCCCGGCCTCTGTGGGTAGCCCTTGTTCCCGAGGAGCCATCCCTGCAGCTTCTGTGGACCCTGGAAGACATCAGGGATCTGCGAGTGCCTTGGGATGTAGGCGTTGTGCACACTCCCTGGAAACCGTGCGCACACCTACAGGATGTGTTTCTGGTGGTCCCATACCAGCTGCACATTCAATGTTTGGAATCGCTTGCGGTTGATGAAGTCCACTGAGTGTAGTGACGGAGACTTGAGCGCCACATGACCGCAGTCAATCGCACCCTGCACCCGTGGGAATCCCGAGATTAGGGCAAATCCAATGGCCCTGGCATCCCGGTATCCCGGTCCCAGGCGACATGCACGACGTTGTGTGCCCTATAGAAGGTGGTGTCCGTGACCTCATGGATGAACTTGTGGGTGGAGGCTTGTGATATTCCACAGAGGTCACCTGTGGGGCCCTGAAAGGAGCCACTGGCATTGAAATTGAGCGCTGCAGTCACTTTCACAGCCACTGGCACTGGGTGCCCACCATGTCCCCTTAGCGCCAACTCCTGCAGTTAGTGGCAGATGTGGGTGACGAGGTCCCTAGACATGTGCAGTCGTCAGCGACACGGGTTCTACAGGAATGGCAGGCGGCGCTGACCAGCCAAGGCTTCCTTATTTTTTCTTTATTTGTTCATAGGATGTGGGTGTTGCTGCCTAGGCCAGCTTTTATTACCCATCCCTAATTGCCCTTGTTCAGAGGGCATTTAAGAGTCAACCACATTGCAATGGGTCTGGAGTCACATGTAGGCCAGACCAGGTAAGGGCAGCAGATTTCCTTCCCTAAAGGACATTAGCAACATTGCTGTTGCTCCTGGGCAGTGTGTGCAGATCTCCTGCTGCCCCTTCTTCATGAGGTTGCTGCTCCTGCCTTTGCGCGGCCAGGAGCCTCAGTCACTCTCTCCTCTGCCTTCTTCACTCTCTGTAGGCCATCAGGCATATAGCTAGGTCACCAGGATCCATACTCCTGATGTGGTCCTCCTGCGGCATGAAAGGGAGAGAGAGACGTGGTTAACATGGGTGAACTTAGCACCTTGCCTGGCCCAGTGTGACTGTCCCTCAGCGCTTCCTGGAGAGCGCTGGACACCCCTGGGATGGCCACAGATGAGTGCACTGCTGCCCTGTCAGCCTGCGACATGGGGGACACGGGCCTAAGCCAGGATCCTGAGATTGGAAGGGGCTGTGAGCGCCTCCAGCAGTGACTGCTACATGGCCTGTGTTTGCGAGGAGATTGTACGTGTGCAGTTCAACTGCTTCATGGTCCAGTAAGGTGGCCGTGGATTCGCAGTTTGTGCTGGGCAAGGTGGGGGTGGGGGAGCGGGTAGGGGGGTCTGGAATACTTGGTGCCTCCGAATTGCTTGTGTGGGTGGGCAGGCTCAGAGCCCAACCCCAATCACATCCCTGTGGCTGCGCCTGAACTGGCTCAGTTGCTGCGGCATGGTCAGTTTATACAGCTGTCCCTACTGCGTGGCCACTTCCCTCGCTTACCCTGATGCCCATCTTGGTTTCTTGCATACAGGATCCGCTGCCCTTGTGCGGTTGTGAAACACGTCAACGTGCTTTCCCACCGACGTGGATGGACAATCGGGCGGGCGTCCAAGAGCCGGGCAGGATGGCCTTTTACTGAGATGCTGCTGTATTACAATGAGCTCCCCACTGACCGTTAGCGGGAAATGTGGCCCAGCGTCGATGGACTGAGCGGACGATCGCGACCTGCCTTCCCACCCTCGTGAAACCGATCGTGCCACATTGTCCGCACAGGCCACTTATCACAACAACTGCCAGTGGACACAGAAAATTCCATTCATTGTCAAGGTCACCCTTACCCCTCCTGTACAGTCTGTGTGGACTGGCAAACACTACATAATTTGAGTAAACATAATAATCTCATCACTAACTTACACCATCAGGTAGTATAATTTGTGCCATTCTCCTTCCTGTGCAACCAGCACCATGTTAGTTATCATTAGTTATCTATGTAACTCATGGTAAAAGTAGTGAAGGTTCCACTAACATTTCTGTCTTGTTAGTCAGGCAATCATTCAGACAGTACTGGGTAGATTATGACTTTAATTATTATTTCCATTGACATCAACAGAAATAAAGATTGGAGGAGATGGAAAATGGCCTGTTTAACACAATTGCACCAAGTCCAGATCCAACCCTACAATCTTGCAAGATCTAAATGATCGTGTGAACCTTTCTTCACCCTTGTGTTTTTACATATATTCCTTATTATGTACCAAGTGCTATCTGTGCAGTTTCTAACTTAACTACATGCTTCACATCAAATGTTGATTCAGCCCATCTGCTATAGCACATGCAGAGAGTCTGATAAATATGTAGGTGTCTCCTTGAGTTATACTTCTGGTAGAATCTCATTCAGGCAAATGCAATCTTGCAATTTACAGTTCATGCAATTATAGATTAAGTCTCTGAGGTGGTTTTCTAATTAAGTTAGAGTGACGTTAGCTCTATGACTTGAGATTCTTCCACTGGATCGACTTAATCAGGAACTGCAGCATTAGGGACATCCTCAATGGCAGTTCAGAATTATTTACTTCAACAGAGACATCATGTATATCTACTCTATGTTGATCTGGCACCTCAGGGATCAAAGGTTTGATTTTAATTTCAGGTGGAGTAAAACTAGCTGTTGGAATGTCCCTCTACTTCTTAGATGATCCATGTGTTTACAAACAATCTGATTTCCCAAGTTCACTTGGTATGACAAAGGTCCTGTTTCAGAGAAAATTCCAGAGACTCATGAATCTAAAAGGGATTAAACATCTGAAAACAGCACCATATCATCCCTCACCCATTGGGTTAACAGAAAGAGCAGTACAAACTTTTAAAACAGGGATGAAGAAATTGTCTGAAGGAACATTCGAAACACAAATTTCACGGTTTCTTCTCAACTGTCGCATGAAGGACTTCAGTTACATAGAAAGTTTGGAGAAGTTGGGACTTTTCTTCTTTGGAGAAGGAATGTTTCAGAGGAGATTTGACACATGTATTCAAAATCACGAGGGGTCTGGACAGAGTAGATAGGGAGAAACTGTTCCCACTACTGAAAGGATCGAAAACAAGAGGGCACAGATTTAAAATGATTGGGAAAAGAAGCAATGGGGACGTGGTCTGTTTTTCACACAGACAGTGGTTAGGATCTGGAATGCACTGCCCAAGAGTGTGGTAGAGGCAGGGTCTGTTTAGCCTTTCAAAAGGGAATTGGATCATTATCTGAAAAGAATACTTTTACAGGACAATGGGGAATTGCTCCTTCAAGGGGCTAGCACAGACATGATGGGCTGATTGGCCTCCTTTTTCGCTGTACCTATTCTATGATTCTGATTGATTCTATAGCCAATGACAGAATAAGCACCCAGCCACTGCATCTGATGCATTAACTATAAATTGTGAAGACAGTTGTTTAGATTGCATGAGCATAAGCACAAATGCAATTGTTTGGGACATTTTGTGACAATCTTATAAAGCACCAGATGTAATAACTATTTGGCTGAAAGGTGGGATGATTTCCTGAATCTAATACATAAGTAAATTAAGCTTTTGAGAAACCCAATAATGTTGTAAATTGCTAAAATTGGAAGTAGAATTTTCCTCTGACGAAAATGCTTTGATTCTTTTCGTCAGTATCTGCCATTAAAAAGAGATAAGCAAAATTGTAAAATGATCATCTTATTATGTTTGCAAATCCAAATTGATGCTTTTGTATTAAATGAATGTCCAGTAATATCGGAGCTCACTTGTTCATTACTACCACAGACCAAGCACAAATGAGGTTATTTATATTTTAAAAAGAAGGAGCTTAAGTGAAGTTTATTCATTGCCATGGCTGATTATGTGGTATTACTGGTAACACTCGGGGTGGAATTGTATTGTGTGGCATCAGTAATGAACGCACTGATGCATTGGCATGCAATCCTTCTGTCTGCTTTTAATGAAAGTATTAGCATAAACTTTGCACAATGCCATGTTCTATTTGTAATGGAGGGGGTGGGATGTGACGTCTGATGGAAGAGCATGTACGTTAATACACAATTCCTGGGTAGCTTGCATAATTTTCACATAACATGGTCATCATCTGTTTCCAATAGTTTGAAGGCAAAAAGAACCTTGAAAGGTGGTCCTTGGGAGAGCTTGGCTACGTATTGCAGACATGGTTATTGATGCTTTGTGCACAATTTCTGTGTCGTCTTCAGAGTTCATCTACAATATCATACCTGTACAGACATTTGGCATGCTGAAACAATGCTCACTTCACTCAGGATGTGCTGCAAAGAATGGGTCAAAAAGGGTGTTACAAATTGAACTGTATTTACCACAGATGGAGGCCTCTTCCTGGAAGGTGAAGAATAGCAAGAAACCAGAGATGATGAGCAGGGCAGCGATGTACTGAAAACACCAACAAAAGAGCAACTGAGCAGGATAAAAGACTGCAGTGTCAGCCTCTAATTATCACCTCTTTCAGCTGAATAGCACAGACAGAATAATCAATATTCCTCACTAGAATATAACTTCCACTAACCACATCAAGATTCCCCACAAACACATTGACCAAAGCAGTGACAAGCCCTCCAAAACAATTCATATTTCACACAGGAGATCAGGAGAACTCCTTCCCTTATATGCACCTCATACTTTCCTCACTCATACTTTGCTTCAACATACAATTTTACCATTCCCAAATGGGAGAGATCGCGCAGTCAATGTACATGGCAGGCCGTATTGTTGTGCTGTGTGCCTGGTGGGCGTGTGCATTATGACCCTCCTTCAGATGTGCATCAAACTGCATCCCTGATCGAAGAGGAAATTACACTGGAAGGCAGCAAAATTTCCAAGGGGGCCTTTTATGACTGTCATCTGTCACTGTTCTATTATCCCATGTCTGTCCATCAATGAGTTGTGCAATTACCGCTGTTTGGGCCTAGCTGTATTGAGGAGAAACAAAACCCAATATCACGTGTCCAAATTTTTGTCCCCAGCGCAGAATCTGCTTGAAAATCAGCTGACTTTTGCTAGGGTGGTGGATGGATACGGTTAAACCAACTGCGTAACTACATCTAATTTATATTTAAATCCCAGTCTCAGATATAAATCAACTTGCCGATTTTATTAACGCCAGCAGAAAGGACAATCAAGTTGTGTGTCTACAATTACTAGTAGAATACCCATTAGGGTCTGTGAACTATTAACCAAATCAGGCAAGCTATCAACACAAATGCTTAAAACTTCCTGAAAGTTAACACTTTTATACACCTAGATGGACAGTGTCAGATTACTTGTTCCACACCTATCAATTTTGAGATTATGGTCATGTAATCTTTAGGTGTTATATGCCATTACACAAATAGATGGAAATGTCACACCACATACACTTTGATTCTGTCAAAGATAAACGCATATCCATGGTTAGAAACATCACATCTTATCAGAATGGTAACAGCAGATGCATTGACATGTTGGCTCCAAACTCTTGCACAAACTCTTTGGTCAAGATTTTCCATTGGCTGGGCAGGCTCGGTGGGAGGGTGGTGGGGAAGGTCGCGGGGCTGACGGCGATCGGCTCTGTGCCGCGATTTCACGCCTGCCCTGTGGGGGCCATGAGCGGCAGTGCTGTGCTGGCAGCGGGAGGACGGAGAGTCGGGTCCAGCGCTCTTTCACTCATGTGCACGAAAGAGTGCTTCAATCTCCCTGAGGCACAGAGCTACCTCAGGGAGGTTGAAAGCGCTTTTTAAAAAAATAAATAAGTACAACAAAAATTTAATGAAACATGTCTCCTCCTGTGACACAGTCCCATGAGATGGGACGTGTCTTTATTTTTCAAGAAAAGTTTTTATTTAACTTGTAAAAGCTTCAGGAAACCTCATCCCGCTTGTGGATGAGGTTTCCTATAAAACATAAAGGCCGCTGGGCCTTTTCGCCTTCCCACCAACCATATGGACAGCCAGCGAGAAATTCAGGTTAATTACCTGGTTCATGGCCTTAATAGGGCCTATCAATCATCAGCGGGTGCGCAGCCAACTCCAGCGCACGCTCACCGAATGAAATGTCGTGCGACTTCACAGTGATGTCATCTCACATCATTTAATGTTCTGGCGTGTCGGGCGTGTGCCTGCACACAGGATGGAAAATTCTGCCCTTTGATTCTTACTGAATGTTATTGACCAGGCCCTTCCTTTGTACTTCGCATTTCCCTACAGAATCCTAATGACCTGACTTAAAACATTTGTCTTTGCCTCCATTGCACAGAAATCATTCTCATAATAAAAGCTGTTAATACTGACTTGTGCATTGTAAGCTATTTTTTTTCAATTAAATTATGCGCCGTGCTACGGATAACATTACTTGAAAGCAGCTCACCAGGTCGGAGAGAGCAGCGTGAGTCTGCATTGAAGCGGGATGCAGCCAGCAAGCCTACAGGACCCAGAAATCATGAAGAGATGTGTGAGGTGATCTGTCTTCACTAACTTTACTTCATTAAGAAAAGCCAGGGTGAACTTTTTCACCTTCAGCAGGATGACTTGCAGCCAAGATCAACTAATCAAGCAGCACTGCCAGTAGCTGTCAAAGTTTGTACAACTCTTAACTTCTATGTCACGCACTCCTTCCAAGCTGGCACCATGTTCTTCTACAACGCTAATTAGAATGCTGCCTCTTTCTGCTTGCTGCAGAGTTATTCAGTTTTGTAAAGCCGCTGGTTTCCAAAATTCAGGGACCAACAGGGGCACCCTGTTTCCACTGCAGACACTCTACGTTTTCCAAATACAAAGGAGTTCCACTTCCACAACCTTCAAACTTTCTGTCACCAGCTACAACAAATGCTGTATGAAAATGCCATATCTGCTGAGAGATGTCTAAACCCTTCAGTCATGATGGACTTCTGCCTTGCAGGCTCTATTCAGGCAAAATAGATGTTCAGATGGTTGGCTGGCTACACTTCCCATCTCTTGACCTGCTCAAACCATCGTAGTAATGGTGTAGTCCTTATCTTTCATCAGACCTTGGTCAGTATCATTCTTGATTTCAAATCCCTTCATGGTGTCATCCCTCCCTATCTCTGTAATCTCCTCAAGCCCCACAACCCTCTGAGATATCTGCACTCCTCTAATTTTGGTCTCCTGAGCAATCCCAATTTGAATTTTGATTTCATTGGTTGCCGAGCCTTTAGCTGCCTGAGCCCTAAGCCCTGGAATTCTCTCCCTACACCTCGCCACCTCCTTACCTCACTTCCCTCCTTTAAGGCACTCCTTCAAACCTAATCCTTTGACCAAACCTTTGGTCATCTGCCCCAATATTATGTTGCTCAGGGTCAAATTCTGATTGATAACCCCTCCATGAAGCTTTGAGATGTCTTACCACACAAAGGTGCTGCGTAAATGCGAGTTGTTGTTATTGTTGTTGTAGTAAAATAAATAAATAAAATGGAGCTACAGTCTTAGTCCTGGCTTGCTTGGTTTAGGACCACTGCCCTCGTAGTTATTTATGAGGCTTAGCCCAGCTCCTTTTGGAAAAAAATACACAGTTGGAAAAAGTTTCCTAATTTCCACTACATCACAGCACTGCTTCCCCCGACTCCTCTCCTGAATCCTCATCCAGCCTAACCGCTATGTTTGCAGGAACACCTGCTTCAACCACAATTGCATGCTTTTAAAAGGGAGCCCATGAATCTCTCTTCGTTCACACCACCCTGTCCCAATTCTGGACTTAGTTTTAGGTTTGAAAATAAAGAAAAGCAGCCTTGGACTGCCAGTTTTCTCTGCCATTTAAACTTTTATGAATTTTGTAGCAGAGGAATATTTCCGACCTCCACAAAGCCTCCAGCCCCACCACCTCGTGGTTCCTGTCAGCTCCCCTGAAATTCTGGCACAAATAAATTCCATTTTTATTTCAATATTGTTACATAAATGGCAGGAAATATAACATAACAAACTGCAGCTGGTCACAGAACTCAATCGGATGCAGGCCAAGAAAGCCTCTTTATCCAATTCTCCGATCCCTCGTCAGCCACCCCCATACCACTATTCTACCCTATAGAAAGCGTCTGTGTGTTAGTTCTATTCTGAGTACCTAAATGATATCAATCTTCCCTTTCCATGATTCTGCATGAAATTCTATGAGACAATAATCTTTCTCTTATAATACCTGGGCTGACTGTGGCTTGGAGTTCGGCTTCTAAATGAGCATATAGATAAGAAGCAAAGGTTACCACTGTAGTGACACAGTTAGGGTTCCCCCCGGACAGAATATTGAACATGCAGTTCCAGGTCTGCAGGAGTAGGTGAGGGGGGTGGGGGTGGGGGTGGGGGGGAGGGGGGGTGGAGTGGGGGGGGGGGGCGGTGAAACAGGCCAGTTGAGTGCCACGGACAACAGCACTCTAAGGATTCAACTCACCAAAGTGAAGCGAATGCCTTTGGGTCATGATGCTTATACTAAAAATTGGTTTGCATGGTTGCACTAAGAGAGTTATATATTGAAGTAATCAGTTTGTAGGTGATACAAATTCATGCAGCGACAGATTGAACAAACGCCAACTGTTTTTGATTCATACTGTGATTAGTCAGACCCAGGATTACACATCGATTTCAATGCCCTATATATTATTCCGCATATTCAGACACAATGAAATTTATTAGCACCACCACTGTTCTGAGGTGGTTAGCTTAACAAGTGCTAGCAATCATGGAGGGGACCTTCATACGCTGGAATGATTTAACTATTCATAGTGCATTTACTCGTTACAACATAACTACATTTGTGGTTTGGCACCCTTTCCTGTTTTCAGTTCTATGATTAACCAATATTCAATGGTTTAAGACAAATCCTCATGAGTAATATTACAATCTACAGAGTTAAAATTTGTACCATGTTCGGGAAATCCCTTATGCAATCTACCTGATTTCAGAACTGGTTACCTCCCACCACAGCCATATCAATCAAGACAACTCAGAGGTTCAACTAAATTCCACCCCATTAAATGGCGGATGGAAAGGTACAGTTGTAACCCCATTCCTTGTGTGGTTCTGATCCTCAATTAAATGCTTAAATAATGACATTTGTATATATATAATGTAATGTGGGAGTGGTGTATTGGCTTGCTATTTTAATATAATTTTAATTCAACTTTACTCTTCCTTTAAAATCCTGTTCTCCACTTCTCTATTTGTTTGTCTACTTTTGATTCGACATGATTATTACGTGTTTGCACATTTTTAACCTGATTATTTAGTCTATATATGAATTTTTCGATGTAAGTCACACTGCAATCCAGGCTTTGGACTGCGAATGTGTCTCTTCAATAAATACTATTATTATTATGATAAATGTGCTTATCTGAACTTCAAAGCTATGCACACTCTTTCCTCACCATATCCATATATAGAGGCAAATGCTAAATACTGTGGAAACCTGAAATAAAATAGAAAATGCTGCAAATACTCAGCAGGTCTGACAGCATCTGTGGGGGGAGAAATAGAATCAATGTGTCACCTCGATGACCTTTCATCAAAACGCACGCATACATATCTTATACCCAATTCCCATCCATACACCTTCGAGAGGCCATAGCCAGCTATGTGGTATACAAACTCGCCCACTATCTGTATATCGTCACAAGCAATATCACAACATTGTGCATCCATAAGCTGCACACTGCAACCAATGGTATCTATCTCTACTACCAGTCAAATATTTGGACTGGTTTTAGCACCAAGTGGGAGGTCCAGTGGATTTTAACCGTTGGGCCTCATATTGAATCAGCTGCTGAATCATTTCCAGTGAAAGGTGGAAAAAAGCTGCCAACAGCAACTTAAGTCTGCGGTGCGAGTTTCCTGGGTCTTGCAGCTGGGGAGGTTAGAATCTGAGGCAGCAGAGACCCCTCCCTACCCCGCTAAGGAAGGGTTTATAAACTTATCATAGTGGGCCTTTGCTCGCTTCCCGGCAGATTCAGTTGATGTGCACCCAGGAGCTGGTTAAATCCCATCAGAGCCCCCTATACATTATGGGACCTGAATTTCCATTTATTACTGAGACTACCACCAGGGCCCTCTGGAAGCCTCATCCACCACCCAGTCCAACAGGTTAAAATTGCAGATTGGAGGGAACGAATCGGGAAATGGAGCCTCCATCATTTTAATTACTGCTTCTCTCCATTCCCACCAATTACTGATACTACATCTTTCAGATAAACAGGAAAGGAATGATATGAATATGGGCTTGATCACATTGCTGAAATACAGCCTCTTTGATGGGAGAAGTATTGTCCCACCATCTTTGCCTAATCGCCTTGTGCCATCTGTTTCTAGAACTGAGTTTTTAAATTATGGCGTTTTAAGTATTTTGTGGAATGAGTTTTGTTTTTCCGCTGGGGATTATTTAATACAGGAACATGGGGCAATTTTAATGGAGAAAGTCTGCACCACGTAGAGTGCACAGTGGGTATTGACTGCAGAGAGAGAAGGAGATTGGGGATTTGACGGCAGGAGGTATTGTACACGTGTTCTTTATTAGCACTGAGTCACGGAAGATTTGAACTGTACTTGATTCAGTTAGAGTAAGAGATTTTTAGAGCTTCAAATTTAGGTGAAGATGCAAATATATTGATGAGTTGTACAAGTCTTCTCCCATATGTGGAATAAATGTGTATGGGGCACCTATGCAGTATTTTATTGGTGTGATGTGTATATTTTCCCTCATCTTTCCAGAGCCTACCCCGACAGGCAATGGGCGCTAGGCAGGGTACACCCAGGAGGGGACGCCAGTCCATCACGGAGTCCCACACTCAGGGCCAATCCACCCTAACCAGCACGTCTATGGGTGGTGGGAGAAAACCAGAGCACTCAGAAACCCACACAGACACGAGGTAAACATGCAAACTCCACACAGACAAACGCCCGAGGTCAGGATTGAATGCGGGTTCCTGGAGCTGTGAGGCAGCAGCGCTAACCATTGTGCCACCCCATGTGTATTTTAGGGTATTTTAATTAAAAGTTTTAAATAAATTTACTTTGAACAGAATGTTCTTGTTCAGTGGAACCCTTCTCTTTTCAATTATGGAGTTGGATAATGCCCAGAAGCCTCGCCATCATTATTGTAGTGTGCTTGGTATTGCTGGATAGGTTTTCTAATTGGTTATCACCTATCAAAGGAGAGAGAGTGGGAAAAAGCATCAGGAAAATGGATGGAAAAATGTTTAACTCACCACTTTTCTGAAAGGGTTTTGTTCTTATGCCTGAAGCATCTGCCATTTTTCAGTCAATTATATGACAATTATGTCCCAATGATGTCACTTAGGTGCCCATGTAATTTCCCAGTGTTTATGCCAGTACAATGCTTAGGAATCTACCGGTCCATAGAAAGTGGTGTTCAAAGTTGTTACAAATACGAAGCGTGCAATGTTGGTGTTTTACTGTCCCTTTACTTTAGGGTAAAATGGAAGAATGAAGGGGTTGATGTGACCTGCTCTGAATTCTGATGACAATAAGCCTGGGTGGCTTGATTGTTCAAGGTTAAAGGTGGACTCAGGTTGACTTACTGGGATTGGTGCAAGATATTCACACAATGACCAAAGAAACTGTACTGATGGTGAATAGGCTATTGTCTCCCAAGTCTCTGAGGGATGTTAGGGATGTCAGCTTTTGTAAAGGGTTATGCTTTAAACTGTCTGTTTAATTCCAAGATAGAATGAAGTTGGGGGTCTAAAGGATAGCTAACTAGCATTTCTACCTTGATACAAGGCCTACATGATTCATATTGCAATGGAGATGGGCTTTAAGTGGGGTAGAAGGGTCCACAGGAAACCATTGTGGAATTAGGTCACAAGTTTTTAAAAATTATCACCAACTGTCAGTCTGCAAGAAGCTGAGAGAGAGAGATAGAGAGAGAGGTGAGAAAGATAAAGGCAGCTAGTCCTATACTTTAAGCAGGTAAAATGCTGACTCTGTTGGTCACCATGTGAATTGCAGGTGGGAACTCTCACGCAGATTGAGAATACTGAGTTTGTGAAGATTTAAATGAGATTGGAAGATTCACCTAGCTCAGCTAGAGAAAGGAACCTCCAGTTCACCCCTCACCATGAAAGGTAATTCTGAGATTAGGAGTTGCCTGGCTGGGAAAGGAAAAGAAAGGAAGCAAGTCCATGGGAACTAAGAATCACTTTCGAGTCATTCAAGGAGAATGAAGTGTCCACTTAAAGGACAAAGTGAAGTACAACTGTAATGTAGAATTTTTGGTCATTTTAAAAGTTAAATGGGGGATCTTTTTGGTTGCTTAGAGTATAAGTTGCCTACTGAATAGTGTTTATATAATGTTGTTTTTGATTTGTTTATTACAGTAAAGATCTTCAAACTTGAAATTTGTCATGCTCTCCTTGCAGACAGCCACTGGAAATTCAAATATTATTCGAATATACAGTTCTACCACTCCATCACGTGGTCAAACATCTGTTACCCAAACAGCTTTTGCTAAGGCTGAATACATTAAAGAAATACTTGCAGCCTTGTTTTGGATCACCAACATTTCATTCCCCAGATGTGACCTTTCAGCAATCACCGAGCTTTAAATTTGACTAACTCAATGTTCCGCACATTGCCCTCTGATCCCTTTGGCAAACTCCTGGCATTGGTCCCAAGGTGGCCTCAGCACCCAACCCTATTGGGCAGTAACTTCCTCGGAGTGGCAATAAGCTTCGGATTGTCCAATGACTGACATGGATTTATTTTCAGAGCCTGTCTCACCCGACCTTCTGACTCAGGCCAGGTGAGATCCAGGCAGTGCAGCTCACCCCTGAGGCCCCAGCTTTGAAACCCAGCTCCATCAAACTGAAGGAGGACATGCTCCCCTTTCCTTACAGCTCTAAATGCCGTAAGTCAGGTACGTTTAAAGGTCCAGTGAAATTTCAATGTCCTTGACAGGCCAGGGAGAAGGTAAGTATTTAAGGTAAGTGGATAGGATTTGGAAGGGGGTGGGGAGTTGGAGGCCTGGGGTGTCGGGCCTTGGGGGGTTCAGGGCCTTGGGGGTTGGGGCCAGGGGTTCGGGCTTTGGTGCGGAGTTTGAGGGGGGGAGTTGGACGGCACAGGGAGGTGGATGATAGTCAGGCCTCGGGGAGGTGAAGCCTCAAGGGGCATGTGGGGGCTGGGGGTGTGTTCGGAACCCGGTTGGGGGGGAGTGGTGGTGTGTGGGGGGAGGGGATGAGAACCTGAGAGGGGGAGGTTGGATATTGGTGAGGGGGGTGTTAGGGTTGGACCTCATGGGCGTGTCAGGCCTTGGGGGTGTCAGGTCTCGTTGGTGGGGTGGGACGAGTTAGACCTCGGGGGTGGGGTCAAACCTTGGGGTGGGGGTGTTGGAACTCGGGGAGGGGGTCGTACTTCAGGAGGGCATTGGCCCTCGGGGGGGGTGGGGGGGAGTTGAAGTGGAGTAAAGGTTGGGCCTGCGATGGGGTGGTCGGGTCAGGTATTGGGGGGTCTGGTTGGGGGGTGGGGGTGGGGTCGTGGCTGGGGGGTGGTCAGGCTTCGGAGAGCTGTGGGGGTGAGAGTCGGGTCTGCGTTGGTGGGGGAGGAATCCCATGCAGGTGGGGGAAGTCCCATGGGGGGTCGCCAGTGGGGTGGAGAATACTGTGGAGGGGCTGGTTAGTCCAGCGGCTGGGGTCTGTGGGTGATGTCCCCTGTGAGGTTTGATCTGGGTCTTTACAATAGTTAACCAAAAGTTAGAAGACGTTTTAACTCTTCTAACTTTTCCTGGGTAGCTATTGTTATAACCTTGCCAGAACCATCTGAAGTTTGTGATTTAAATCTCATTTTCAGATGGTTCCCAGAGCAGGGCAATTGTCCAGGTGAAGTTTGCGCTTCTGGGCAATTGCTGTACAAACCCTTACCTGCGAAGTTCTCAGAGGGGTTCCCCAGTGCATCTTTGGGGTACTCACCGCCCCCCCCACTTCGAGTCCAACACTGGGGAGTGCGGAAGTTACAGCCCATTAAATGAACCTGACCTCACAAAGCCTGAGCGGACAACCAGCTGAGTGGGTGCCGTAGGAATGGAAGACGTTTCCAAAAGTCTACTTCCATTATTTGGAACAGGAGGCTGTGAATATACTGACTCTGCCATTGAAGGTGGGCGGAGGTGATGTTTTGTCCCTGTTTATTAGTCTGTTTGTACACAATGTATCTTAAGAACTAATGGATGGATTTCAATTAAATTTGATACACAGATAGGGTATGGCCCAAGAAAGATGGGTGATAATGCAGATTCAGATCCTGGAATTATTTTAAAGGATCCATTAACAGTGGGAGATATGGTGAATTGACTTTTTTTTAAAAAAAATGTTGTTTTATTCTGAATGTTGTTGATTGTTTTATAAAATTGTTGATTATCTCAATTGCTGTGGTGGAATTTGTCACTTCTGTCAAAATGTGAGCAGAGTTTTCAGAGCAGTTTGTTGGATGTGGATGGCTTGAAGCCTCCTCAGTCAGATGGAAGCTCTTCATAAAAAGATGTGCTTTTTCAGCTTTGTAATTACGGAGCATCAACCAGAGAGGAAAAAGCCTCGAGGAAAATCTGTAATAACATTTGAGTTAACGGAGTACGGAGAAGGTATGCGCTCTACAGAGTGCCTTTTTCATTTGTTATTATAATATGATAGGGACTACGTAATAAACAATTTTATTGTTCCATTGAATGATAACTTAAGGAGGAATTGGGAAAACCACAGCACACAATAGGTTAAATGCTACAATTCAAAGTAGCTCCAAGATGCCAACATGTTTAATTCACTGTGTTTGAGTGTCTGCATTGATGAGTAGTAATGCTGCTGTGGGGTGTGATGATAACGGAGAGCACGAGTATGTCCAGTTGGTTGCTATGCTGCAGGGGTAGAGTGCCTGCAATAGCTGAAAGTCAGTGCAGGGACTGGTGAATTTCAATTTGAGTCCTGAGTTTAATGCCAACAACCTTCACTGTAGGACCGGAAACCAAGAAACCTCAGTGGAAGGTAAGATGGTGTGAGTTACCATAGTTACCTTCAATAAATCCCAGTGCTGACATCAAAGGTACAGCTGCTCGATTTTTTTTTAAATTGTTGAATTTCAGCCAAAGTGGATGAACTTAGATTCTTATACTAATATGTGGACTAATTTCCAGATCCCATGACAATGATTTATGATACAATATTATTGTCTTTATAGACTCATATCTTGCTGGATTATGAAAACATAGTGGGAGAAATTCACTTCCATAACACCACTGCAAGTGACATTACACAAACTACATCCATTCCCTAAGACAGACTGAGCTTTGGGCATCTACACATGTGGCCAGCCTTGCATTCATCAACGATATCAATGGTGAACATAGCCCTGGGCTTGCTGGCCTGTGGTGCCTGTTCCCGGGGAAACAATGTAGTTTGCATAGCACTGCTTGAAGAGGCACTAAGCTAATATTTCTTTTCCTTTATTAGAATGATCTCACCAAAGGTATCTCCATGTCAGAGAAATCCTAAGCCTGGTTGTGAAGAAGACACTGGGACTAGGATGCTTTGGTAGACACTGTTTATTGCTCACTACAGAACTTACTTCTCCACTATAACTCCATACACCCAGTGCTGGCTGACTCTTCTTTATATACACATTTGAGTATAATTAACTAATCAATACCCAACACCTGTTCACTGGGTATTTAACATCCATCAACAGAACCTATTAGGTTCTAATGCTCCACACCAGCTTTATAAGCAGCGGTTCACCCCTTGTTCAAACTGACAACTATCTGAGAATTAGTCCATTAAAATTGAAAAGTAGGGAGGTTATGTTAAACCTGTATTAAACTTGGTCACACCGAAAGTACTGTGTGTAGTTCTGGTCACCATATTAGAAAAGGGATACAGAGGGTGCAGGGGACATTTACAAGGATGACACCAGAATTTTACAGGTATAAATATCAGGTAAGGTTTGATGGGCTGGGTCTCTTTTCTCTTGAAAAACAAAAACAGGAGGGGTGACCTAATAGGGGTGCTTAAAATTATGAAAGGTTTTGATAGAGTGGATACAGAGATAATGTTTCTTCTTGTGGGGAAGAACAGAACTTGAGGGCATCAATATAAGAGAGCCACCAAGAAATCAAATCGGGAATTCAGGAGAAATCTCTTTACCTTGACAGTGGTAAGAATGTGGGACTTGCTGCCACAGTGGGTGGCTGAAGTGAATAGTATAGATACATTTAAGGGGAAACTAGATAAGTATTTAAGGGAGAAGGGAAGAGATGGGTACATGGTAGATTTTAGATGAGGAAAAATATGAAATGAGGCTCAAGTGGAGCATAAACACAAGCATGGACTGATTGGGCTGAATGGCCTGTTTGTGTGCCATATATCCTATGTAATCCCACATTCCAGTCTAGTAAGAAAAGTAAAAGTCCATGGGATACAGGGGAATGTAGTAACAGGAAACAAAGTGTGTTGGGTGTTTTTGCGAATGGAAAAGGGTATCCAGTACTCACAGGGCTCAGTGTTGGATCCCTTGCTATTTGTTGTATAAATTAATGATTGAGACTTAAATGTGGGCGGCATGATTGGGAAATTGGCAGATGACACAAAAATTGGCTGTGTAGTTGATTGTGAAAAGGATAGCTGTTGTTTCCAGAATGATATCAATGGTTTGGTTGAGTGGGTGGAGAATTGGCAAATGGGATTCAACCCAGGGAAGTGTGAGGTAATATGTTTGGGGAGGGCAAACAAAGCTAGGGAATACTCAATAAATGGGATAATATTGGGAGGGGTGGAGAAAGTGAGAGACCTTGGGATGCATGTTCACAGGTCCCTGAATGTGGCAGAACAGGTGAACAAGGTGGTGGAGAAAACATAAGGAATGCTTTCCTTTATTGGACAAGGTATTGAATACAAAAGCAGGGGTGTAAATCTGGAACTGTATAAAACGCTGGTTAGGCCACAGCTGGAATTTTGTGTACAGTTCTGGTCACCACATTACAGGAAGAACATAATTGCTCTGGAGAGAGTACAAACGAGATTCATAAGAATGTTGCCAGGGCTTGAAAATTGCAGCTATGAGGAAAGATTGGATAGGCTGGGGTTATTCTCCTTGGAACAGAGAAGGCTGATGGGTGACCTAATTGAGGTGTACAAAATTATGAGGGGCCTAGATAGAGTAGACAGGGATGCTCTGTTTCCCTTAGCAGAGAGGTCAATTACCAGGGGGCACAAATTTAAGGTGGTTGGTAGAAGGATTAGAGGGGACATGAGGAAAAACATCTTCACCCAGAGAATGGTGGGTGTCTGGAATTCACTGCCTGGTTTGGTGGTGGAAGCAGAAACCCTCAACTCATTTAAAAGACACCTGAATCTGCACCTGAAATGCTGTAACCTGCAAGGCTACAGAACTGGTGTTGGAAAGTGGGATTAGAATGGGTAGATAGGTTTTTTTTTTTGACTCGTGCGGACATGATGGGCCGAATGGCCTCTTTCTGTGCTGTAACTTCTCTATAGTTCTATGGTTAATCAATTTCCATTTTATAGCCATGGGTTCAAAGGTGATGGGTAAAAAGATTAACCTTCACAATAACAATCATTCCTGGCTTTGAGAGCTACTTTATCCCAACAACCTGTTGGATCATATTGCAGATTAAACCGAAAGATTTTTCTTCTTAGGGGTCTTGTTGTAGACTGTTCAGACTGAGGAAACACACTGGATTCCCAACAAAATTGATGAGAGTAATAGTTTGAGTCAAAAGAAGCAGAATAAGTCAGGAAGAGACAGATAGTTTAACAGAGGTAGTATTAGGGTATTAATGAGTAAGGTCACATAAGGTAAAAAAATACAAAAGCTTAAACCTAGAGGCACAATATCTGATTGAATGAAGCATTCAGAACAATATAAATGAATTAATAGTTTAGATAGAATTAATGGGTTTGATCCAGTCACCATTATAGAGACCTAAATTAGGATCTAAATGTTCCAGGATAGTTGACTTGTAGAAGAGATAGGCAAACTTGAAAAGTAGGCATTGGGCAATCTGATAATAAAGATCGGGATAAAGATAACAGACAGAAATTATCTTAGCTTGGAAAATCAAGATGTAGTATATGTTTGGATGAGCCTAAGAAACAACAAGGGGCTGAAAACATTGGTTGGAGTTGTTTACAGACCCCCAGACTATAGTTGTAGTCTGCTGGCCAAGGTAAATTGTGAAACTACAATAAAATTTATGAAGATAGATCAATGATGGCAAACACTTAAAGAATTAATTCATAGTTTACAACAAATATACTTAAAGGAAAAGTGATCTAACCATATTTCATAGGAGAAGTTAAAGATAGTATCAAATTGAAGGAAGAAGCTTATATTGTAGCCAAAATGAGCAGAAAATCTAAGAATGGGGAGAGTTTTAAAATTTAGCAAAAAATGACCAGAAAATTGTTAAAGAAAGAGAACATGAAAGTAAACTAACAAGATACATAAAACAGATTTTAATAGCTTATATAGATATCTTATATTTTTTCATGGGATGTGGGTGTCGTTGGCAAGGCCAGATTTGTTGTCTAGCCCTTGAACTGAGTGTCTTGCTAGGCCATTTCAGAGGGGCAGTTAAGAGTCAGCCACATCGCTGTGGGTCTGGAGTCACATATAGGTCAGACCAGGTGAGGATGGCAGGTTTCCTTCCCAAAAGGACATTAGTGACCCAGATGGGTTTTTACAGCCATCAACGACAGCTTCATGGTCACCGTTACTGAGACTAGCTTTACGTTCCAGATTTGCTAATTGAGTTTAAACCCCAGGAGCTGCTGCGGTGGGTTTTGAACCCATGTTTTCAAAGCATTAGCCTGGATCTCTTACTTAGTCCACAGACATTACTATCACACCACCAACTCCCTCTAGTATGTAAAATGGAAGAGATTATCAAAAATAACCATGGGTCCCTTAGAGGCAGAGACAGGAGAACTTATATTGGAGAGCTGGGGATTGCGGAGACATTAAACAAATACTTTTATCTCTCTTCACCCTAGAGGACCCACAAAGGGTTTAGCAAGAATGGGGAATGTGAAGAACTTGATACTTGGGCAGAGAGCTTGTATTTGTGAGATGTCCCTTTAAATCCAAAGTGAAACAAGAAACATTCTGGATAGGGGGCAGGGTTAATTGGAATTCCTGGGTATGAGGTCATTAGACGTCTGGGAAGTTAGACTTTGGCTGAAGTTGCAATGGAGACAGCATTCAGATAAGAGGCAAATGCATGACCTGGGCTGTGTCCAAGTTGCTCTGGGAATGCAAGCCAAAATAAATGGCTAATAAAAGCTAATTGGGAATATTAGATTTTAGCTTGTTGTGTTGTGTGCCGAGCACACAGATCCCCTGGTGAAGGAGCAAGTATGGTTCTCTAAGAAAAGCATTCAGACAGGTTGTGAAATGGAGCTGTGAGTGGGACAGTGGGTTTTCCACCTGAAAACAATAACTCTGTAAATGTGGATGTAGGGCAACTGAGGTGGGGAGTCATGGGACAGTTGGTGAAGGATATAGCAAAAGAGCTGATTCCAGGAGCAGGTATTGTGTTTTTGGGGTGTACCCATGGTGCTAGGGGACAGTAATGCTGTGGTTGGATGGGACACCCTGCCTGAAAAGAGGAATGGAAATTCCACCTGGGAAAAGTGGAGGGGGCTCTTGCAGCTACATGATGCCATATATGGTGAAGGGACAGCTAAGGAATTTGTGAGGCTTATCTTTGTTGTGTCAATAAGTTAAAGTGTACTGTATAGTTTTTGTTGAATACATTTGCCTGTTAATGCATACTTAATTTTGTTAATTTTCGGTTTGATTGTTACAGTAAAAGTTTCAAACAGTGAACTTGTGTCCATCGGCTTCTTTTTGCTGCTGTTATTTGGGGATTCCTTTCATGTTTTTGGTTGCCATGGGGATTGTAATAGGAACTTAAAAGAAAGTGAGTAAATTACTAAAGAAATAGCAGAAAGTAGCAGAAATTAATGAGGCTAAAAGTCAACAAATCCCCTGGACATTGTAGCCTGTGTTTTTTTTATTCTTTAATGGAATGGGAGGTTCACGGCAATCCAGGATTTGTTGCCTATCTCTAATTGCCCTTAAGAGCACTGAAGAGTCTAGAGTGACCTGTAGGTGAGGTCAGGTAAGGACAGCAGATTCCTTTCTCTAAAGGGCATTAATGAACTGGATAGGTTTTTATGACAAAACTGTTACTGAGATGGGGGGTGGAATTTTATGGGCCCACTAAAGCCAATGGGCTTTTGAACAGCTTGTGATGGGACTGTAACATTTCACCTGAGCTTTCAATCCTGGACTTTAATTAATCAAATTTGAATTGTAGCAGTTGTAGTGCAATTTGGTATTCATGGAGTGGGGTGGGGGGGGGGGTTGGTGCAGGGCTGCTGAATTACTAGTCCAGTGACATTACCACGATACCATCTTCTCCCCTGTACCCCAAGGTTTTAAACAAGGTGGTTACAGGGAGAGTGGATGCATTGGTTTTGATATTCTTGGTTCCCCTGGATCTTTGAATTGTCCCCATATACAAGAGAGGAGGGAGAGAGAAAAGAAGGAATTATTGGCCAGTGAGCCTGACATCAGTAGTAGAGAAAATGCCAGCATCTATGTGATAACAGGGCACTTGAAAAAAATCATGTGTCAACATGGATTTATAAAAAGATAATCATGTTTGACAGATTGGTCAGGCTTTCCTGAGAATGTAGCAGGGTAGGTAAGAGGGAACCAGCTGATGCAGTGTATTTTGAACTTCAAGAAGTATTTGATAATAGATTATTAGGGCTAATGGGGTTGGAGGTAATGTATTAGCATGGATTGAGGATTGATTAATGGGCAGAAAACAACATGAGTAAATGGGTCATTCTTAGGTTGGCCGTCTGTAACTGATAGGGTACCATAGGGTAGGGAGAAGTGGCCTTTAATTGGCAGCTTAAGAGCCTCAGTTGAGGCAAGAGTGGGCAGGGAGGCCTTGGCCTTGCTCATCCCCCATTAAATTGAGGACAGATTAGGGGTGGGTAGGCCACCCCCAGATAATTTTACAGGCCCTGCCACCTGCAAGCCTGCTAGCAGGGGGCCCATTAAATTCTGCCCCTGGAGCACTATGTACAGTTTTGCTTTCCTCACCTAAGGAAGTATATACTTAAGTTAAAGGGAGTGCAAGAGATGTTCACGAGACTGATTCCTGGGAAAAGGATATTGTCCTATGAGAAGAGATTGAGTAGTTTGGGTTTATATTCCCTAGAAGTTAGAAGAATGAAAGGTGGTCTCATTGAATACATGCCATCCTCAAGTAGCTTGACAGGGTAGATTCTGGAACCCTGGTCATGGTCTGAGAATAAGGGATCCATTAAAGAGATGAGGAGAAATTTCTTGTCTCAAATGATTGAGACTTTTGAAATTCTCAACCCCTGAGGACAGCAGATGCTCAGTTATTGAGTGCAATCAAGACAGAGATTGATAGATTTATTGGCACAAAGGGAATCAAAGGATGTAGAGGTAGTGCAGGGAGATGGAGCTGAGATAAAATAATGCAATCATCTTACAGAATGACACAGCAGATTCAAGAGGCTGAGTGGCCTTTTCCAACTCCTATTTCTTATTAATATAAAAATATTTTTAAAACTTGACTCTGACCTAAGTGGAAGAAGTGTGCTGGGTAACAAATCACCCAGTACTTGCTCCATACACAGGCTCTGCTTGGATGATGGAAATATGTTTAAATGAAATAAATAAGTGCTGGAAATGGACAGCAGATTGATCAGTGTAGGAAAGAGAGGGACAGGCTCATAATTTGTCATTGGGTGACCTGTCCTGAATGCAGATTGAGTCACAGAAGTCTACAGCACAGAAAAAGGCCCTTCAGCCCATTGAGTCTGCGCCGGTCAAACAAGTACCTAACTATTCTAATCCCGTTTTCCAGCACTAGGCCCATAGTCTTGTATGCCATGGCATTGCAAGTGCACATCCAAATACTTCTTAAATGTTATGAGATTTTCTGCCTCTACCACGCTTTCAGGCAGTGAGTTCCAGATTCCCACCACCCTCTGGGTGAAAAAATTCTTCCTCACATCCCCTCTAAACCTCCTGCCCCTTACCTTAAATCTATGCCCCCGGTTATTGATCCCTCCACCAAGGGGAAAAGTTCCTTCCTGTCTACCCTATCTATGCCCCTCATAATTTTATACACCTCAATCGTGTCCCCCCTCAATCTCCTCTGCTCAAGGAAAAATAATCCCAGTCTGTCCAATCTCTCCTCATAACTAAAACTCTCCAGCCCAGGCAACATCCTGGTAAATCTCCTCTGCACTGTCTCTAGTGCAATCACATCCTTCCTATAATGCGGATTCCAGAACTGCACACAATACTCTAGCTGTGGCCTAACCAGCATTTTATACGGGTTCAGCATAACCTCCCTGCTCTTATATTCTATGCCTCGGCTAATAAAGGCAAGTATCCTATATGCCTTCTTAATCACCTTATCTACCTGTCCCGCTACCTTAAGGGACTGGTGAACATGCACACCAAGGTCCCTCTGATCCTCGGTACTTCCCAGGGTCCTACCATTCATCGTGTATTCCTGTGCCTTGTTTGTCCTGCCCAAGTGCATCACCTCACACTTATCCAGATTAAATTCCATTTGCCACTGACCAGCCCATCTATATCCTCCTGTAATCTAAGGCTATCCTCCTCACTATTTTTACCACCCCCACCAATTTTCGTGTTATCCGCGAACTTACTGATCAACCCTCCTACATTCAAGTCTAAATTATTTATATAAACAGCAAGGGACCCAACACCGATCCCTGTGGAACCCCACGGGACACAGGCATCCAGTCACAAAAACACCCCTCGACCATCACCCTCTGCTTCCTGCCACTCAGCCAGTTCTGGATCCAATGTGCCAAATTGCCTTGGATCCCATGGGCTCTTACCTTCATTATCAGTCTCCCAATGTGGGACCTTATCAAAAGCCTTGCTGAAATCCCAGTAAACTACATCAAATGCATCTTTCCCTCATCTACACACCTGGTCACCTCTTCGAAAAATTCAATCAAATTGCTCAGACATGACCTCCCCTTAATAAAACCATGCTGACTGTCCTTGATTAATCCCTGCCTCTCCAAGTATAGATTCATTCTGTCCCTCAGAATAGCTTCCAATAGTTTCCCCACCACTGAGGTTGGACTGACTGGCCTGTAGTTCCCTGGTTTATCCCTTCGTCCCTTTTTGAATAACAGTACCACACTGGCTGTCCTCCAGTCCTCTGGACCTCTCCTGTGGCCAGAGAGCTATTGAAAATTATTGCCAGCACCCCTGCTATCTCCTCCCTTGCCTCACTCAACAGCCTGGAGATTTATCTACTTTTAAGCCTTCCAGATCACTTAGAACCTCTTCCCTTTCTATGTTAATTTCTTTAATTATATCACAGTCCTTCTGTCTGATTTCCATACCCACATTGTCCCTCTCACTTGTGAACACCAACACATTTAGAACCCTACTTACATCTTCCAGCTCCACACACAAATTAGTACTATGGTCCTTAATGGGCCCTAATCTTTCCCTAATTATCCTCTTACTCTTAATGTACTTGTAAAATAACTTTGGATTTTCCTTTATTTTACCTGCCAATGTTTTCTCATGCCCGCTTTTTCCTCTCCTAATTTCCTTTTTAAGTTCCCCACTACACATTCCATAGTCTTCTAGGGCTTCTGCTGTTTTGAGCCCTCGGTATCTGCCATAAGCCTCCCTTTTTCTCTTTATCCAATCCTGTACATCCCTCGACATCCAGGGTTCCCTGGATTTGTAGGTCCTGCCCTTTGCCTTTACTGGAATATGTTGGCCCTGTACTCTCCCTATTTCCTTCTTGAATGAGTCCCACTGCTCTGCCGTAGATTTACCTAAAAGTAGCTACTCCCAGTCCACCCTGGCAAAATCATATCTGATCTTATTAAAATCAGCCTTTCCCCAATTTAGAACTCTGATTTCTGGCCCATCCTTGTTCTTTCCATAACAACCTTGAATCTAACAGAGTTATGATCACTATCTGCAAAATGCTCCCCCATTGATACCTCTACCAATTGCCCAGCTTTATTCTCTAAAATTAAGTCCAGGACTGCCCCCTCTCTTGTAGGACCTTCCACGTATTGGCTTAAAAAGCTCTCCTGGATGCATTTTAAGAATTCCACTCCGTCTAAACCTATCACACTATGACTAACCCAGTTAATGTTGGGGAAGTTGAAATCCCCCACTATTACCACAATATTATTTTTACACTTCTCTGAAATTTGCCTACATATCTCCTCTTCTACTTCTCTTGACTCTTTGGAGGCCTATAGTACACTCCCAGCAATGTGATTGCCCCTTTCTTGTTTCTCAGTTCTACCCATATGGCTTCATTTGAGGAACCTTCTAAGATGTCATCCCTCCTTACTGCTGTAATTGATTCCTTGATCAATATTGCAATACCGCCTCCTCTTTTACCTCCTTCCCTGTCTCACCTGCAGACCCTATGTTCTGGAATATTGAACTGCCAATCCTGCTCCTCTCTTAACCATGTCTCTGTGACAGCAATAACATCATACTTCCATGTGTTAATTTGTGCCCTCAACTCATCTGTCTTATTCATCAGACTCCTTGCAGTAAAATAAATACCATCCAACCTTGCCAAACTCCCTTGTGCCTTAACTGGCCTACAATTTCTATGCCTTCCAGACTCATTTGCTCTCTCTTCTAATTTTGGCTGTGCATTTCCCCCTGCTGAACTTCCATTCAGGATCCCATCCACCTGCCAAGTTAATTTAAACCCTCCCCAACAGCACTAGCAAACCTCCCCACAAGGATGTTGGTCCCATTCCGGTTCAGGTACAACCCATACACCTTGGTACAGGTCCCACTGCCCCCAGAAACGGTCCCAATGTCCCAGAAATCTAAAGCCCTCCCTCCTGCACCATCTCTGCAGTCACGCATTCACCAGGACTAACCTCCTATTTCTATACTCACTAGCGTGTGGCACCGGGAGTAATCCCAAGTTTACTACCTTTGAGGTCCTGTTTTTTAATCTGTCTCCTAGTTCCCTAAATTCTGCTTGCAAGACCTCATCCCTCTTTCTACCTATGTTGTTGGTACCAATAAGTACCACGATCTCTGTCTGTTTGCCCTCCCCCTTTAGAATGCCCTGCAGCCAGTCAGTTACATCCTTGACCCTGGCACCAGGGAGGCAACATACCATCCTGGACTCACATCTACGGCTGCAGAAACGCCTGCCTGTTCCCCTTACCATCGAGTCTCCTACCACTATTGCTCTTCCCCTCTTCTTCCTCCCACCCAATGCAGCTGAGCCACTCACAGTGCCGTGAGTGTGACTGCACTCCCCAGAGGAACCATCACTCTCACTGTTTTACAACACAGAAAAATGGTTCTCAAGCGAGATGCACCCTGGGGATTTCCTGACTACCTGCCTGACACCTTTCTTCTGACTGATGGTCACTCGTTCCCTCTCTGTCTGCACTTCCATAAGCTGTGGGGTGACCATGTTTAAAAACGCGCTATCCACGAAACTCTCAGCCTTGCGGATGCGCCTCAGAGCCTCCAGCTGCCGCTCAAGCTCTGAAACTCAGAGCTCAGGTAGCTGCAGCTGATGGTCAGAGCGTAATGAGCATCTAGGACTTCCCACACGTTGCAGGCGGTACATAACACAGGACTGAGCTGCCCTGCCATGCCTCTAGTTGAAAAGAAACCCTCACTTTAAGTTAAACACAGCAAAAAAAAAGTTAAATTATTTATGTACTTTAAATAAAAACTAGAACTCTTACCTTTCCTTAGCTTAATCTATTTTAAACTGGAGAAAAATACTTACCCACTATTCACCAATCAGCTCTCACCTTTATGCTGACATCACTTTTTGAAGCCTCCCCACTCTCGCGCTGGTTCTGATCTCTCCGCCGCTCTCTCATGCTGTCTTGTGATGCCACTCTTGTTATTTTCAACAAGAACTGACTATAGGACACCGTTCTCATATTGCTTCACCGCGATGCTGACTGCAGGACTCTCTTCCTAGCAAATGCCCAAAGCATGAATCCATCCTTCTCTTTCACATACTGACTGACATGCTTAGTATTTCCAGCATTGTCTGTCTTTATCTTATATTTCCAGCCTTCACAATTTTCTTATGGCCTCTAGCATTTAAAGGGCAGTAACTTTCCACATGAAACACCAACAAACTGCAAGAACCACTGAAGTATTTCACCAGCCTTCAAAGCAGGGCTGTGCAAATGGAAACCATTGCATTTTACCCTCTTTCACTTCATGTTTATATTGCTTTCAAGACATGTGTAGGGCGAGCGATGCTGACTGGACCTGTATTCAGTGCTTAAACTTTTAATGTCAAATTTACGTAAATAAGGTGATCTAGTACAAAGAGATAAGGGCATGTGTTATTTTCTTTGACAGCATCAGCTAACAGGGTATAAGGTCAGTATCTAATTACACAGAAGGGCTCGAGCATTCTGTCTAATAGAATAAACCCTTCAGCAAAACAATCCAAAACTGCCTGAATTTATCATAATTGAATTTGTCAGAAATCAGCTAAACAAATAGTAAAATGATAAACATTGACCATTGCAAATTGGCTACTAGTTGATTGCAGAGCCACAAGGAAAGTACGGATACCCACAGGTTTGATCAATTGTTGATCAAGAAATTTGACAAGTGTAATGAAAGAAGTCAGGCAAGTATTAAAGAAATTGGGACAGTTTGGCCATTGAAGCAGGATGGGGAAGCAAACTAAATTTTATGCCTTGGGTAAATGACTTTGTTGATCAACCGAGTTCTAACTGCATGCCTTCCTACGTTCTCTTCAGTTGCTGCTTGCAAACAATAACAGAGAGACTGATGTAAGAATAAACAGTGATGGTTTATTGAGACATTGGGCAGAGCACCAGATCATACATGCTAACTCAGAAACCTCCAGAACTAGACGTACAGTTTCCAGTTGCCCGTGCTGTACAGTGATTCATCAGTGCTGTCACATGATCAATACACTTGCCTTCTCTTAAAGGCACAGATTACCTCACTTTACCGCATTAAATAAGGTAAATGTTGGAATTGTGCTGCAATAGGGTAAATGCTTTAAGTTGGTAATCAAGAGCAGCTGTCCCCAGTTGGGCAAGTTTGGGGCTTCATTGCAAGAACACTAAAAGGTGTTTACATGGGATGTCGGGGGAAATTGGGAGAGTCTGTGTCTTTAACTCTACGGGCTTGAAATCAACCTGTCTTAAGGTACAGGCTGGCTTCACACTCACTCTTCAACATATGAATATTGGATTTAACAAAGGCACCAACATTTCCACAACACAATACATGAACGACCTTAGAGCCATAGAGTTTTACAGCACAGAAAGAGGCCCTTCGGCCCATCATGTCCATGCTGGTCATCAAGCCCCTATCTACTCTAATCCCATTTTCCAGCACTTGGCCGGTAGCCCTGTATGCTATGGCATTTCAAGTATTCATCTAACTACTTCATATATGTTGTGAAGGTTCCTGGCTCTGCCATCCTTTTAACGCTGTGTGTTCCAGATACTCCCATGCTCTGGGTGAAAAAGCTTTCCTCAAATCCCCTCTAAACCTCCTTCCTCTTACCTTAAATCGATGCCCCCTGGTTATTGACACCTCCACTAAGGGTAAAAGTTTCTTCCCACCTACCCTATCTATGCCCCTCATAATTTTGTATACCCCCTTAGCCTTCTCTGCTCTAAGGAAAACAACCCCAGCCTATCTAGTCTCTCTTCAAAGTTGAAATGCTTCAGCCCAGAATCTCCTCTGCACTCTCGCCAGTGTAATCACATCCTTCCTATAGTACAACGCTAGGACTGTACACAGTAGTCCAGATGTGGTCCAACCAGAATTTTATACAGCTCCAACATACCTCCCTGCTCTTATATTCTAGGCCTCGGCTAATAAAGGCAAGTATCCCATATGCTTTCTTAACCACCTTATCTTCCTGTCCTGCTGCCTTCAAGGATCTATGGACATGCACACCAAGGTCCTTCTGATCCTTCGTACTTTCTAGGGTCCTGCCATTCATCCTGTACTCCCTTGCCTGGTTAGTCCTTCCAAAATGCATCACCTCACACTTTTCAGGATTAAATTCCATTTGCCACTGTTTGCCCACCTGACCAGTCTGTCTATACCATCCTGAAGTCTAAGGCTCCCCTCCTCGCTATTTACCACACCACCAGTTTTGGTGTCATCCGTGAACTTACGGATCATTAGTGTACACAACAAACAGCAAGGGACCCAAGACCAAACCCTGCGGTACATCACTGGACACAAGCTTCCAGTCACAAAAACAACCTTCAACAGTCACACTCTGCCTCCTGACACTAAGCCAATTTTGGATCCAATTTGTCAAATTGCCCTGGATCCCATGGGCTCTTACCTTCTTGACCAGCATCCCATGCGAGACCTTGTCAAAAGCCTTACTGACGTCCACGAAGACTACATCAACTGCACTACCCTCACCTACACACCTTGTCACCTCCTCAAAAAATTCAATCAAATTTGTTAGACATGATCTCCCCTGAAAAAGCCATGCTGACTATCCTTGATTTATCCTTGATTAATCCCTGCCTCTCCAAGTGGAGACTAATTCTGTCCCTCAGAATTTTTTCCAAAAGCTTCCCTCCCACTGATGTTAGACTCACTGGCCTCTAGTCCCTGGTTTATCTCTACCACCCTTTTTTAGTAATGGTACCACATTGGCTGTCCATCAGTCCTCTGGCACCTCTCCTGTGAACAGAGAGGATTTGAAAATTACTGTCAGGGCCCCTACTATCTCCGCTCTTGCCCCCCACAGCAGCCTGGGATACATCTCATCTGGGCCAGGGGACTAATCCACTTTTAAGCCCACTAAAACCGTTAATACCTCCTCCTTCTCAATGTTAATTTATTCAAGTATCTCAACATTTTTAAAAATTCACTCATGGGATGTGGGCTTCGCTGGCTGGACCAGCATTTATTGCCCATCCCTAGTTGCCCTTGAGAAGGTGGTGGTGAGCTGCCTTCTTGAACAGCTGCAGTCCATGTGGTGTAGGTACACACACAGTGCTGTTAGGGAGGGAGTTCCAGGATTTTGGCTCAGCGACAGTAAAGGAATGGCGATATATTTCCAAGTCAGGATGGTGAGTGGCTTGGAGGGAAAATTCCAGGTGGTGGTGTTCCCATCTATCTGCTGCCCTTGTCCTTCTAGGTGGTAGTGGTTGTGGGTTTGGAAGGTGCTGTCTAAGAAGCCTTGGTGAATTCCTGTAGTGCATCTTCTAGGTGGTACACACACTGCTGCTACAGTGCGTCAGTGGTGGAGGGAGTGAATGTTTGGGGATGTGGTGCCAATCAAATGGACTGCTTTGTCCTGGATGGTGTCCAGATTCTTCAGTGTTGTAGGAGCTGCACTCATCCAGGCAAGTAGGGAGTATTCCATCACACTCCTGACCTGTAGATGGTGGACAGGCTTTGGGGAGTCAGGATGTGAGTTACTCGTCACACGATTCCTAGCCTGTGACCTGCCCTTGTAGCCACAGTATTTATATGGCTAGTCCAGTTCAGTTTCTGGTCAATACTAACCTCCAGGATATTGATAGTGGGGGATTCAGTGATGGTAATACAACTGAACTTCAAGTGGCAATGGTTGGATTCTCTCTTGTTGGAGATGGTCATTGCCTGGCACATGTGTGGTGTGAATGTTACTTGCCACTTGTCAGCCCAAACCTAGATATTGTCCAGAACAAAAACAAAAATCCCTGGAAAAATTCAGCAGGTCTGGCAGCATCTGCGGAGAGGGACACAGTTAACATTTCGAATCCGAATGATCCTTCAACACTTGAAACGTTAAGTGTGTTCCTCTCTGCAGATGCTGCCAGACCTGCTGAATTTTTCCAAGTATTTTTTTTTTTGTTTTGGATTTCCAGCAGCTGCAGTTTTTTGCTTTTATCTTAGATATTGTCCAGGTCTTGCTGCATTTGGACATGGACTGCTTCAGTATCTGAGGAGTTGTGAATGGTGCTGAACATTGTGCAATCATCAGCGAACATCCCCACTTCTGACCTTATGATTGATGAAGCAGCTGAAGATGGTTGGGCCGAGGACACTACCCTGAGGAACTCCTGCAGTGATGTCCTGGAACTGAGATGATTGAACTCCAACAACCACAACCATCTTCCTTTGTGCTAGGTATGACTCCAACCAGTGGAGAGTTTTCCCCCTGATTCCCATTGACTCCAGTTTTGCCAGGGCTCCTTGATGCCACACTCGGTCAAATGCTGCCTTGATGTCAAGGGCAGTCACTCTCACCTCACCTCACCTCAGGAGTTCAGCTCTTTTGTCCGTGTGTGAACCAAGGCTGCAATGAGGTCAGGAGCTGAGTGGCCTTAGCGGAACCAAAACTGGGCATCAGTGAGCAGGTTATTGCTAAACAATTGCCACTTGATAGCACAGTTGATGACCCCTTCCATTACTTTACTGATGATCAAGAGTAGACTGATGGGGTGGTAATTGGTCAGGGTGGATTTGTCCTGCTTTTTGTGTACAGGACATACCTGGGCAATTTTCCACATAGCCGGGTAGATGCCAGTGTTGTAGCTGTACTGGAACAGCTTGGCTAGGGGTGCAGCAAGTTCTGGAGCACAAGTCTTCAGTACTATTGCCGGAATGTTGTCAGGGCCCATAGTCTTTGCAGCATTTGGTGCCTTCAGCTGTTTCTTGATATCACATGGAGTTAATCAGATTGGCAGAAGACTGGCATCTGTGATGCTGGGGACCTCTGGAGGAGGCCGAGATGGATCATCCACTCGGCACTTCTGGCTGAAGATTGTTGCAAATGCTTCAACCTTATATTTTGCACTGATGTGTTGGGCTCCTCCATCATTGAGGATGGGGATATTTGTGAAGCCACCTCCTCCAGTGAGTTGTTTAATTGTCCACCACCATTCAAAACTGGATGTGGCAGGACTGCAGAGCTTAGATCTGATCCGTTGATTGTGGGATTGCTTAGCTCTGTCTATCACTTGCTGCTTATGCTTTATAACTTCACCAGGTTGACACCCCATTTTTATGTATGCTCCTGGCATGCTCTCCTGCACTCTTCATTGAACATACAGGGTTCTCTGGACTTGTTGGTCCCACTCTTCACCTTTACGGGAACATGTTGGCCCTGAACTCTCACTATTTCCTTTTTGAATGACTCCCACTGATCTGATGTAGATTTTCCTATAAGTAGCTGCTCCCAATCCACTTTGGCCAGGTCTTGTCTTATCATATTAAACTCGGCATTCCCCCAATTCCGAACCTTTATTTCAGCTCCATCTTTGTCCTCTTCCATAACTGCCCTAAATCTTACGTCACTATCACCAAAATGCTCCCCCACTGAAACTTCTACCACTTTCCTGGCTTTGTTCCTTAAAATTAGGTCCAGCACCATCCCCCCTCTTGGAGGACTTTCTGCGTGATGGCTTAGAAAGCTCTCCTGAATACGTTTTAAGAATTCTGCCCCCTCGCATTTTGTCTATCCCAGTTAATATTGGGGAAGTTGAAATCCCCTACTATTATTACCCTATTATTTTTACACTTCTCTGAGATTTGCCTGCATATCTGCCCTTCTATCTCTCCCTAACTGTTTGGGTCTGTCATACACTCCCAGCAATGTGATTGCCCCCTTTTTGTTTTTAAGTTCTACCCATGTGGCCTCATTTGAGGAACTCAAGATGTCATTCTGAGATGTCAACCCTCCTCACTGCAGTAATTGACTCTTTGATCAACACTGCAGCCCCACTTCCTCTTCAGCTTCTTTTGCACACCGCACCCCCCTCACACCTCCCCGTCTCACCTGAAGATTCTATATCCCAGAATATTGAGCTGCCAGTCCTGCTCCTCCCTCAACCCTGTCTCCGCGATAGTAGTGATATCATATCTCCATGTGCTAATCAATACTCAACTCATCTGCCTTACTCGCAAGACTCCTTGCATTAAAATAAATGCCATCCAGTCTTGCCATGCTCCCTTGTGCCTTAACTTGACGATATACACTGTGCCTTCCAGACTGACTTGGTTTCTCCTCTATACTTGTCTGCACATCAGCCTCTGCTATGCTGCCACTCTGTACCCTATCTCCCTGCCAATTTAGTTTAAACCCTCATCAACAGCACTAGCAAACCCCTCACAAGGATGTTGGTCCCATTCCGGTTCATGTGCAATCCATTGAGCTTGGTACAAATTCCACCTTCCCCAGAAATGGACCCAGTGATGCAGGAATCTAAAGCACTCCATCCTGCACCAACTCTTCAACCATGTATTCATCTGCTCTATCTGCCTATTCCTATACTCACTAGCACCTGGCACTGGGAGTAATCCAGAGATTACAACCTTTGAGGTCCTGCTTTTCTATTTGTTTCCTTGCTTCCTAAATTCTTGTTGCAGGACCGTATCTCTCTTTCTACTTTTGCCGTGGCTGATTACAACTGGCCAATGACAGATACCTGACAGTTCCAGCCTTGCTATGTTTTCAGTGTTTACCTGCTGCACATCCAACCCAGGTGCCATACCACTGACATGCCAGTGGGTAATTAAATTAGCAGACCCCCACTCCCTTATTCAGTTTCAGGGTGATCAGTGGGTCTTGCCTCTTGGGCTCAACAGGTATAGATGGCTCTTTGGATTCAGGTTTAAACGTTGGCCTCCTAAGCTCTATTGATTTCCGCCTCCCCCCACCCCCCCACCCCCCCACCCCACCCTCCCAAACCAGCTTTCTTCATTCCTTTCTTCTGTTTCCTGACAGTATTACCCAGGCTCGACGAGTACCAACCACCTCCCAATCTTTCACCTAAATGATCGACCTTTATGGCATAGTGAATAGTGATTGGCTATTTCAACAACTGAACCTGAACCTTTAATCCGGACAAAGTAGTATTCATGAGTCCACGCCCACAGATTTGCAGCAGGGATTGTTTGAATAGCAATGGGAGTGAGAATACTGGCTCTTTTGCCGCTTTATCCAGAAGAAGACCTATGTCGTTGGTACCAATGTGAACAACAATCTCTGACTGTTCACCCTCCCCCTTCAGAATGCCCGGCAGCCATTCAGTGACACCCTTGACCCTGGCCCCAGGGAGGAAACACACCATCCTGGATTCATGTCTGTGGCTGCAGAAATGCCTGTCTGTACCCCTTACTATCGAGTCTCCTACCACTATTGCTCTTCCCCTCTTTCTCCTCCCCGCCTTGTGCAGCTGGGCTCTGGCTGCACTCCCCAGAGGAACCATCACTCTCACCGTTTTCCAGCACAGAAAAACTGTTCTTGAGTGAGATGCACTCTGGGGCTTTCCTGACTGCTTGCCTGCCTCACTTCTTCTGACTGGTGCTCACCCATTCCTTCTCTGACTGCACTCCCTTAAGCTGCGGGATGACCACGTCTAACAACATGCTATCCACGTAACTCTCAGCCTCACCGATGCACCGCTGTGCTTCCAGTCGACGCGCAAGCTCCGAAACTGGCTGTTCAAGCTGGTCAAACCGGTGGCAGGTCCTGCAGATGTGGTCATCCAGACTGCCTGCAGCGTCTAAGACTTCCTGCATTCTGCAGGCCGTACAACACACGGGACTGAGCTCCCCTGCCACACCTTTACTTAAAATACTCTTACCCTAAATTTAAGCCAAGTAGAAAATTATTTAAGTTTCTTTTTTTTTAAATAAAAAGCTAGAACTCTTACCTTTCCTAAAGGGGAGAAAAACAACTTACCCACTACCTACCACTCAGCTCTCTGCTTTGTGCTGACTTCACTTTTTTGGCAGTCTTCTCAAATTCTGGCGGGGTTCCCGTTGGGGTTAGCTGCTGGTCCGACTGGCTCGATCTCGGCCTCAACCCTCAAGCTTTTATTGAGAAGCTCCTCTGGCGCCATGCACCCCCAGGTTCACTCCGCTCCACTCCCACTGCTGCTCCCACTGGCTCCAGATGTCAATTAAAATGTCATTCAGAACCTCAGGATGTTGCAAAGTGTTTCACAGCCAATGAGGTACTTTTGCAGTGTACTCAATGTTGTGTTGTAGGTAATTTGGCATATGCAATTTTTAATATAATTTGTATACAGCAAGATCATATTTACCAGTAGTGAACTAAGACCAGATGATCCAATGTTAGTTGAGACAATTGTATCATCCAATGACGTCTTCAAGATACCCCAAAGCGCTTTACAATCTGTTTTGAAGTGTAGTCACTCTTGTTACGTAGGAATATTCAGCAGCCACAGCGTGTGTAAGACTACAAATGACAAATGAGAGGCCTGATCAATTCCTCTATATTTTGTGGTATTGATTGAGGGAGAAATGTTGCCCAGGACATCCGATGCACTGCTGTGCTTCAAATAATGTGCACAAAAAACGTATACATCCACTGAGGCACGCAGAAGAGGCCTTGCTTAGTACCTTACCCAAAGGACATGGCCTCAGACAATGCCGTACTCCCTCAGTACTACACTGAAATGTCAGCCTAGCTGATATACTCAAGTTCATGAGGCCTGCAACTCACTTTTCCCACTTGGGTTAAGAATGTTACCAAAGTGCTGATTGAAGACATCAACACTCACTTCCCTCGCTGGCTCAGTCAGTTTACCCAATGAGCTTAGCCATTTAAATCCAGATGATGGTAGACTCAATGCATTGTGGTGCTGATCTCACTCACCATTATTTAAGTATCGTTCCGAGTGGTGTAAGTGACCATGGTCTGCCAAACTCTCTGATCATAGTAACAGTGGGTGACCTTGTTGTTGGAGTTCTGGTCAAGCCAGCCTAGCTGCTTCCTTCACTGTCAGTATCTTGCCCTTATTCCATTAATCCTTCCTGTGATGGTTAGGCTCCAATCCTTCTGCATGGATAACATGTCAGAAGGACTTCATTTGTTGTCTTTTGGTATTATTTAAGAGTTCTCCTGTTCTTCTCTGTCCTCATTCAGTATGTCTTCATTAGCTCTTTTCTCCAACCACCTTACCCCTGGGTTGAGGGCTGGTGCAACCACTCTGCAAACTGGGCGGTTACCCTAGAGTGGCAAAACCTGGGAAGGGGTTGGCAAAAAAAGCTGGATGAACTGTTGAAACTACGTAAGTAAACAAACAGGGTTCAGCAGTGGGAATGAAAGGTCTCGATCTACAGACATACATCCACATATGCTGACATACATGTAGATTTCCATGTATTTACATTGCAGTCTTTCCCAAAATGTTATATTATATTCTTCACTCTGTTTATGTGACTGTTTTACAGACTTGTACATCAACATGGCTATTCCAAAACTGCAAACCGGTAAATTATATCAAAGAATATAATTTAATCTTACCCACTCTTATCATAATGATCATTGATTGTGTGAATATGCACACAAAATCACCTAATAACAGCTGCAGGAACACATAGTATTACATAACAAAAACAAAAATACCTGGAAAAACTCAGCAGGTCTGGCAGCATCTGCGGAGAGGAACACAGTTTAACGTTTCGAGTCCATATAACCCTTCAACTGTTGAAGGGTCATTCGGATTCAAAACGTTAACTGTGTCCCTCTCCGCAGATGCTGCCAGACATACTGAGTTTTTCCAGGTATTTTTGTTTTTGTTTTGAATTTCCAGCATGCGCAGTTTTTTGCGTTTAACATAGTATTACATCATGTGTGCCATATTAAACATTATAATATGCATGTCTTCTAGTACATGTCCTGTGAAAAGTACAATCAATGTCATATTCTCCTTTTTCATGTAAAATAAATCTGTAATTATAAATACAGAAATTATAAAGTGGCAAAAGAGCCAGTATTCTCACTCCCATTGCTATTCAAACAATGCCTGCTGCAAATCTGTGTGTGTGGACTCACAAATACTACTTCCTCTGGGTTAACGGTTCAGGTTCAGTTGTTGAAATAGCCAATCACTATTCACTATGCCATAAAGGTCGATCATTTAGGTGAAAGATTGGGAGGTGGTTGGTACTCTTCGAGCCTGGGTAATACTGTCAGGAAACGGAAGAAAGGAATGAAGAAAGCTGGTGGTGGGGGGGTGGGGGGAGGGGGAGGAGGTGTGTATGTTTGTGTGTGTGTGTGTGTGGTGGGTGGGAGCGGACATCAATAGAGCTTAGGAGGCCAATGTTTAAACCTGAATCCAAAGAGCCATCTATACCTGTTGAGCCCAAGAATCAAGACCCACTGATCACCCTGAAACTGAATAAGTGGGTGGGGGTCCACTAATTTAATTACCCACTGGCTTGTTAGTGGTGTGGCACCTGGGTTGCAGCAGGTAAACACTGAAAACATAGCAAGGCTGGAACTGTCAGGTATCTGTCATTGGCAGCACGTGACATTTTCTGGCACTTTTAGCACATGTGTTCAAAATGTCAAAAGGAGGACTTGGAGGAAGTACTCAATGAGCACATTTATTTTGTGCCCAATCAGTCAGTCGGTTTAGACATACACGGTTATATAGGAGCAAAGAGGATTGATGTGATGTTCCAGGGCAAGTGCTGGATTGTAATTTATTTGAAGCAAGGGAGAAGGAGTAATGGCTGTGATGTCAAAGGTATACTGTGGTAAACAGATGATAGCACTCTATTGATACGTCTGGTTTGATTATGATGTCCCTTACAATTGTCACTGAGTGATGATCCACCTGCTGCTCTGGTACTGTTTTTCTATCTCCAAAGAAACTCCAGCCATGTCCCTGGGAATGTCCAAATCTTTTTGGATGGTGAAGTTGTGCAAGGTACAGCAAGCCACAACTGTACAGGATACACACTCGGGAGCATAACGCAAGAGCCTCCTTGATTTATTAAGGCATCAACAACACTCCTCTGGATTCCAGTTGTTCTCTTTATGACTAATCATGTACGTCATCAAAGAACTTCTCATATTGAAGCAAGAGCTCCATCTTTTAATCCACAATAAGCAATTTGCTCACTTGGCTATCTTCGTGGAGAGATAAAGGAGGGCAGAATTTATGATGAGGAAGGCATCATGTCAACTTCCAGGAAATTTGGCATTGGCATGGAGTTTTCTTTACATCTGGTCACAGATAATCTGGATATGTAGTTGTTGTAGCCCTTTCTGTTAAAGGATTAGGGTTAATATTATGGCCCAGCGGATGGTAAATGCCGAGCTGTTCAAATCCCAGATAGAAACTTGAAATAACTGCCACAACTGTTTTGCAATTTGTATTTTATTTCGGGATGTGTGCCTTGAATTCAGTATTAATAAGTTCACTGAGACTTAGAGGTTTTTTACAAGACTAAATTAAACATCTATTAATAAAGGAAAAGATTTTAAGCACATACATAGGTCTACAAACTACTACTATAATAACTCCTAAATCCCCGAATTAATCTGGCTCCCAATTACACCTCCATTGAGATGACAGTAAAACAAATAGATTTAAACAGACCCAGGCAAAGCACACAATACCCTGGACAATGGGTTTTCTTAACTTCAGTTCCTGTAGACAGCAGCTTGATGCATAGAAGCTGGAGGCTTTTCACACCTGTGTTAAATCTTAAAATGTCTTCCTCCTTACACAAAATCTCATTTCCTTTATACATAATTATCCCTTTTTAATGTAAATTCCATTGTTCCAATATATCTTTGCAATTTTACTTTTCTTATAAATCTTTCATAGTACTCATATTATCAGTAATCTTTGGGAAATATAAACACACTATTTGCCTTAGCTCTTGTGGCTAGGTGTGACACCTTACCATCCCTTTGAAATTCAAACTAACCTAATTTATTGAAAAATGGAATTGTTCCTCACACCTCACATTCTAAAACTTCAGCCATGTTTACATATTTAGCATTTCAAACCTAGCTTCCCTTCTGATCATTCAAAAGCTCCAGACCAGCTGTCTCCAATTCAATTAAATCCTACCACCACCCCCTCCACCACCCCCCACAACCCCAACACACACACACACACACATCCACACAGGGAAACTAATCCAAACCCCACTATTAACCTACCCTTACAATAAATCACAATAATATTATGGAAGTTGTTATATTTTCATGGCAGTTAATGGTAGAAAGTCATTGTGTTGTGTTTGTGCTGCCTATTGCATCCTGCACACTGAGGAAGCCAGTGATATGTGATCAAACTGTATGACTATTTCATGTGAAATTGTCGTGTCAAATTTCCTCAGCATTCCTAAAAATGTATCAGTTATATGATGAACGCATGCTCGTTGGCTCCTCACTGATATTATACAGACTCCCTCATGCCTGCTTAACGCAAGCCACTGACATATAAAAAAAATGAATGCAATCATGACAGGAGGAAGATGATGATCTTGGTTGAGGGTCTTCATGCAATAGCGGACACAGCTCTCATATTGATTCCTCTGTCAAACGTGTTCACTTCACAAAGAGTTCTTCATTGAAATCCTCACAAGTTGGGTGTAGCTGTAAGTTCTTTGCAGAGGAAAATCCTTCAGGGAGTGTTTTTCTCAAATGATGTCTCAGTTCCATTTCCTGTATCCTGTCCTGCTCCACTACCTGCTCCATTATGACTACAAGAAATGAAATTCTACTGGGAATTACAGGCCTAATGTTCTCATTAAGAGTGAAAGGAAAATAACCCTCACATCTCACATCTCTATTGCTCTCTCTTTTAAGATGCCTCTTAAAACCTACCACATTGATCAAGCATTAGGTCATCTGTCCTGATATCTCCTTATGTGTCTCAGTGTCAATTATGTTCAATAACACCTGTTATGACTGGTCCAGGGCGAGGTCCTCAATTTGTTAAATTCCAGGATGAGATCCCCAATTTGTTACATCGGGACAGGACCCCGATTCTGTTATGATCCTGGGTGAGGAGGAGTGAGCTGGCTCCCCTCTTTGTTCAATCCTCTCAATTGGCCAGAACAAGGTTAGTTTAAAAATCCTTTCCCTGTGGATACCTTCTCCCAGTCCAAATGTATTTACTTCTTACAAGGAACCAATTTAACCAAGAGCGAAAGATGCGACACACAGGTACATGCACAGATAAGAAATGAGAAGTTAAGAACCAAAATAAAAATGTAAAAATATACAAATCAAACCTTGGCTTGTCCGTGAGGTATAGATGACGGTACCTTGTTGGCTGTTAAGTTGGGTGATTTCGGTAGAGCTGACTTCGGCAGATTCGCAGTCTGTTGGAAATACTTGTTGGCTTGTCCCAGGAGGAATACTGGTTCTGCAGGGTAGCTGAAGAGGCTGTCCCATTTCCTTTTTGTTTGTGGTTTCTGCTAACACCTTGCCCCCAGCAAAAGAGAGAGGAAAAAAAAAACACCTGCTTCTGCAGGGGGGTCTGGTTATTCATGTTTCTGTCACTCACTGGTCTGTGGCCAGCTTTGTAGGCCATTTCCCTGTGTATTCCCTGGAGGAGAAATAGTCAGGTCTTGCACCCAGAGATAAAAACAAAAACTGCGGATGCTGGAAATCCAAAACAAAAACAGAATTACCTAGAAAAACTCAGCAGGTCTGGCAGCATCGGTGGAGAAGAAAAGAGTTGACGTTTCGAGTCCTCATGACCCTTCAAAGTCCATTTTACTTTCATCTCTGACCATCTTACACACTTTAAGATATAAATCAGCAGGATGTGGGTTTTTTGGACGACTGCTGAGATGTGGAATCAGCCTCCACCGACTGTGCAGATGCAAGAGATTCAAAGTCCAGCCTTTTGCATTTTCCATATCTTCCTTTTCAAGTGTCTCTGTTGGAAGTAGGCCTTGACATCTCTTATGGTGCGACATTCCATGTCCTCTCAGGACAGGTCTGTCAGAATAAACCACGTAGGAATTTTCCAGAAAGGGGTCACTTTACATTATCAGCCATGTTTTGACTTGTTTTTACTTGTATTTCTTCTTAAAAAAAAACAAGCCTTCCTTAGCGAAAAAGTTCAATATGCCTGTAGGGCACTTGGTAGTTGCAGTCCGTTGTTGTGACGCACTCTGTGAAGTGCATTCGTAGGTTGTACTATGTTGAATGTGCTATATTAATGCAAAATATTGTTGATGATGATCGGGGACTCAGGCCAGGATTTTAATTTCGGGGTTCAGGGGGACGAACCCGACAGGCAGGAATGTAAAATGATGCGTGATAACGTCGGGCGTGTGCCCCGACGTCGTCGCGCAGTCTCGCTCCCCCACCCCACCCCGATCTTTTGAAAGGCCAATTAGGGGCCATTAACAAATTAATTCATTTCAAGTTTACGCTGCCCATCCAACCTTACGGTGGGCGGGCCAACGAAAAGGCTGAGCGGCCTTTACGTTTTTTAGGAAACCTCGTCCACAAGCGGGATGAGGTTTCCTAAAGCGAATTAAAGGAAAACTTCTTCTGAAAAATAAAAACTTGCCTCATCTCGTGTGACACAGTCACATGAGGGGAGCTGTTTCATTACATTTTTATTGCGTTTGTTTATTTTTTTTAAAAAGCCTTTCAATCTCCCTGAGGCAGGCCCGTGATTGAAGCGCTCTATCATGCGCCTGCATGAAAGAGCACTGGACCCGATTCTCCCTCCTCCCTACCCCCCCCAACCCCACTCACACAGGTAGCGCTGCATCACTGCCCGTGTATTACGCTGGACGGGCCTTCATTGACCCGCCCACGTAAAATGGCGGTGTGTAGCCAATCGCGGCCGCCAGTCAGCTCCGCAACCGCTCCCACCCAGCCCACCTGACACGAGAAGAATTCAGGCCTCGCCGATAGTGGCAACACTGAAGGTCAACGAGGGATAGCTAGAGTTTCTCTTGTTAATGATAGTTACTACCTGGCACATACGTTAGCCACTACTTGCCAGCCCAAGCCTCAATGCTATCCCATCCAAGTCATGCTGTAGGCTGGTGTAGATAGCTTTTACTGTCATTAGAGTTGTGAATGGAGGAAATCATGGTGGAATCATTCGGCAAGAGCCTCTTTCCTGATTTTATTCTTTCATAGGATGTGGGCTTCGCTGGCTGGGCCAGCATTTATTGCCCATCCCTAGTTGCCCTTAGAAGGTGGTGGGTGAGCTGCCTTCTTGAACCGCTGCAGACCATGTGGTGTAGGTACACCCACAGTGCTGTTAGGGAGGGAGTTCCAAGATTTTGACCCAGCGACAGTGAAGGAGTGGCAATATATTTCCAAGTCAGGATGGATGAGTGACTTGGAGGGAACTTCCAGGTGGTGGTGTTCCCAACTATCTGTTGCCCTTACTCTTTTAGGTGGTAGTGGTCATGGGTTTGGAAGGTGCTGTCAAAAGAGACTTGTACTGCCGCAGTTCTTCTTGTGAATGGTACACACTGCTGCTACTGTGCATCGGTGGTGAAGGGAGTGAATGTTTGTGGATGGGCTGCCAGTCAACTGGTCTGCTTTGTCCTGGGCAGTGTCGATCTTCTTGAGTGTAGTGGGATCTGCATTCATCCAGGCAAGTGGGGAGTACTCCATCACATTCCTGACTTGTGCCTCGTAGATAGTGGACAGGCTTTGGGGATTCAGGAGGTGAGTTACTCGTTACAGGATTCTGAGCCTCTGACCTGCTCTTGTAAACGCAGTACTTATATGGCTAGTCCTGTTCAGTTTCCGGTTAATGGTAATTCCCCAGGATGTTGATAGTGGGGGATTCAGTGATGGTAATACCATTGAATGTCAAGGAGCAATGGTTAGATTCTCTCTTGTTGGAGATGGTCATTGCCTGGCACTTGTGTGGTGCGAATGTTACTTGCCACTTGTCAGCCCAAGTCTGAATATTGTCCAGGTCTTGCTGCATTTGGACATGGACTGCTTCAGTATCTGATGAGTCGTGAATGGTGCTGAACATTGTGCAATCATCAGTGAACATCCCCACTTCTGACCTTATGATGGAGGAAAAGTCATTGATGAATCAGCTCAAGATGGTTGGGCCTAAAATACTACCTTGAGGAACTCCTGCAGTGATGTCCTGGAGCTGAGATAACTGACCTCCAACAACCACAACCATCTTCCTTTGTGCTAGGTATGATTCCAACCAGTGGAGAGTTTTCCCCCTGGTTCCCACTGACTCCAGTTTTGCTAGGGCTCCTTGATGCCACACTCGGTCAAATGCTGCCTTGATGTCAAGGGCAGTGCCTCATACCTCACCTCTGGAATTCAGCTCTTTTGTCCATGTTTGAACCAAGGCTATAATGAGGTCAGGAGTTGAGTGGCCCTGGTGGAACCCAAACTGGGCATCATTGAACAGGTTATTGCTAAGTAAGTGCCACTTGATAAATTGATAGCACTCCTTCCATCACTTTACTGATGATGGAGAGTGGACTGATGGGGCAGTAATTGGCTGGGTTGGATTTGTCCTGCTTTGATAGGACATACCTGGGCAATTTTCCACATTATCGGGTAGATGCCGGTATTGTAGCTGTACAGGAGCAGCTTGGCTAGGGACGCGGCAAGTTCTGGAGCACAAGTCTTCAGTACTATTAGTGTAGGGTACCATCGCCTGCACACATGTGGCCTTGAGGGCTCCCTGGCAGCTGCCAGTGAGATTCATAAATTGAAAAGGATTCCACTCTCTGAATGTCTGGCTAATTTGTGATCACAGAAACCAGATCCTGCATGTTTGTGTTAGGTACCCAGGGAGCTTCCATATACTCTTACAAATTGACACATTCACAGGTGCCACAGATTTTTGAGAGACTTCAGTGCTTGCAGGGCTGGGTCCTCAGGGACAAGCGATTCCTCCAGATGAGACTGTTGATGCTCGTTCATTGTCCACATGGTGCTGCCGAAAAGAGATACAGTGCTGCACATTCTTCCACAAGGTCCTCGATAGAGCAAACGATTGACCTCCTGAAGATGTACTTCTGATGTTTGGACCATCAGGTGGGCTCTCCAATACTCACCACAGAGAGTGTCCGCGTCATCATTGTTTGCTGGGCTCTGCACAACCTTGCGCTGCAAAGGGGGGATGCGTCGCCTGAGGGAGAAATTGAGGAGCTACACATCTCCTCAGCTGAGGAGGGCCTTGAAGGGGTTGGCCCTGAAGAGGGCGAGGATTTAGGTGAGCCACATGAAGGGACCATTGCACACGTACAACATGGCAGACATGCCTGTGACAACCTGATAGCTGCAAAATGTCAAGGGGAGTAAGGTGAAGACAAATTCTCACAATCAAAATTTCCTTCAGCCTTTGCTGCATAGCAACCTTCCCCACAACGCCCCCCCCCGCCACCCCATCATCTTACACTTTTACACAATAGGTCGGGTGCATGCCCACCCACCGAGGTAAAGATTTTACCCTTGGAGAAGGATCGATGCAACATTTATTTACAAAAGTTTGTTTGCTTTGTCCTCATGGAGGGTGCTTGAGCAGGACTATGGTTTGCTGAGGTGCAACCACTCTGGACCCTGCAATTGTCGGAAGCTTGACAAGTCTCTGTCCAAGCCAACCTTTGCATTAGGGTGAAACCTTAAGCAGTCTTTATTGAGACAGCAGCCAATGACAACCTCTTCCCTTCATAGACTAAGGTCCGTGCTGAGACCTTAGGAGAGTTGCATATGCATAGTTTTGAGAGCCTCACAGTCCTTGACACATTGCAGCTCACAAAGGCCATTCCTGTCTACATATCCAAAGTCAGAGAGACAGCTGGCAGGCAATGGATTCCTGATCGAGTTCTGTGCTGTGTCTTTACCCAAGGAGCCCGCAAAGCAAGTCCAATGTAAGATCATTGCCGGTAAGGAGATGGCTTCATCAAGATGAGCACACACCTCTGGCATCACGCACTCAGAGACCTCGTGCAGTCAAGTTTAAGGTTCCTGACTGATCCTTGCATGCTTTGTTTAGCATCATACGGTGGACAGAGTGGGAACTCAGCAAGGAATGACATTCAGCCCTAAACACGGACACTACATCTTCCTGCAGAGAGGTATGGAAGCCTATGGGCTTCGAAGTTTAGCAGTACATTTTTCATAAACTGATTCCCATAATATAAACACCATTTACATTGGAGATACAAATATAATGTTTGTCATGATGACTAATTGTGCCGTCCACAAACAACAGACATCAGTATGACAGCAGCAGAATAATCACTCACCTTGATGAGCACGTCTCCAAAGACCAAGGCCTGATTTAGGATTTAGGCTGAAAGGTGCATTGGCCAGGCAGCACAGTCACAGAGGATGTGCCTTTCCTGATGTGGAATTAAACGCTTGTCACGGTGGTGAAAATGTGTGAGTTTACACAACTGAAGATCCTGATGGGATTTCGTCGGGGGCTACGTTTTGGATCCTCAAATGACCGCAGGACATTGAAGCAAATTGAACATAAATGGAACCCCTGAGACTTGGGGCAGAATTTAACCCTTGTCGGGTGGGCTGAGCGGGAGTGGGCGGGGACATTGGGAAGATGTCCTTCCGCGATGGGGGACGGACAGCGATTTCACACTGGCGAGCGAATTAAGACCCACCCAGCATGAAGTGCAAGCGACAGCGCTTAGCGCTGCCTGGGCAGGTGGGTGGAGTGCGAGAACGAACTTCACACTTGCAAATCTCCCTGAGGCACAGAAGCTGCTTCAGGGAGATGAAGAGTTTTCAGAAAAGCAAACGAAGGCTCATAAAATGTTATAAAACATGAGCAGGGACATGCTTTTAATCACATTTTAAAATATTTTTTTTATTTTTATTTGCTTTTGGAAATCTCATCCCACCCGTGGAAGAGGTTTCCTAAAAATGGCAAAGGCCGCTTGGGCCTTTTGCCTGCCCGTCAACCACAAGGTTGGACAGACAGTGAAAAATGTAAGTTAATTACGATTTTAATGGCCTTAATATGTCTTTTAATTGTCGGCGGGCTGCTGCCGATTCCCATGTGTGCCCACTGACTGCGCGTTGACATCTGGACGCTCGGCTGACCTCAATGCGCATCATCTTACACTTTTACACAATAGGTCGGGTGCATGCCCACCCACCTAGGTAAAGATTTTACCCTTGGAGAAGGATCGATGCAACATTTATTTACAAAAGTGAAAAGCCTACACAATAAGTGAACACCCCTGCCACCTCTGTGCATTCAATACTCCATCATCTTTCTAACCTTACCACTACAGCTAGCTGCACCCCAACATCCAGAGCTGAGGTGGAGACAGCCTGCTGACTGCTATGCTCTGTTGTCTGAGATGACTTTGGTGGGCATCCTCTGGCAGCCTGAGGCCTTGAGGGGAAGGGCCACTTGGAGGGAGGTCGAAGTGCTGCTTCTCCCTCTCACCTAGTCACTGTGGAAACACACCCACGGTTAGAGCGATAGTGTGCAGGTCCGAGCGCAAATGTGCTCACATGCCAGAGCCAGAACACCACTCAGAATGTGGACAGACTCCTCCATCCTTCTGTCCAGTCTGTGGATGGCCTCTGACAACTTGCCTGATGTTCCCCTGCTTGTCTCTGCATCTCCAGACAGCTTGTTAGGGCTGATTCCAGACGCTTGTCATGAGACTCGGTCTCAGCAGGGGCCTTGTCTCCAGCAGTCTGCCGAGTGTCAGAGACTTTGGCTGTCACAGCCTCCATCTGCAGTGGACCTGTGTCGGCGTGGCGATCGCCGGATTGTGAACCCGAGCCTGCTCTAGAACTAGGTCGCACAAAGGTGCATGTACCTGCACTGGTAGAGGTTACAGGTGAATGTAGTGACAGTTCTTCCTCTGAGGATACTGCTGCTTCATCCTCAGAGGCGGTCTGGGAGCTGGGGCGGAATCGTCTGAAGGACGGTATCCTCCCCCTTTTCTTGCTGGTAACAGGAATAGAAAAAAGAGAGAATTAATGATTGACTAAGCAGGTTGATACATCAAAGATCACCAAAGCCATTGCCCACATCTTTTCGATGGATACTAGATGCATCCTTATGGGTTTTTTTGGGGGAGGCCGATCTCGCCTTGCGCACAAGAACGATCTCTCTCCTCTCCAGCGAGCTCTGCAGCCTGCTCTTCAAAACTGGATAGGGTCCAAAGCTCAGGTTACCCCCTCCAGTCATGGCTCACTCTAATGGCCAATCTTGCTCTGCAAAAAGACAGAAGGATTGACTGTAAACCCAGTGGATGAAAGAGCAGCTCAGAAGCATGTACGCCTATCGGCTCTGCTGAGCCCTCCCCAATAATGGACTAAGACATCGTCTATGCAGGATCCTATAAGAGATGGTGGGCTTAAAGGGGCTGTAACATATTCAGTGCTGATGTCCCATCTGCTGGTCATGTATGACATCCATGTGGACTCTACCCCTTAGACAGCCTTATGAGTGTGTGAGCTTGCAGTGAGTAGAAGTTTCACTTACCCTGGCCGAACACAACGGATCATTCATGTGTTTTCTGCACTGCAAGGCGGTCCTTTCCTGGGCTCCGTGGATGCTCACCTTCCTGGTGACTTCCTCTCAGGCTGTTGTGATCAGGTGAGAGGGCCTCCTGCTCCTATCCCTTGGGAAAAGGACCTCCTGCCTTTCCTGGACGGCCTGGGGGAGAATCTCCAGGGAGGCTTCGCTAAACCATGGGGCCGAGGCTTTCTTGTGTCTCAGAGCCATGATGCACTTCTCCACAGCTTCTGGCCTACACTGTCTGTCCGGGTGCCCTTTAATTATGGCACCAGGACCTTCGACCCCATGTGATAATGGTGGGGTGGGCAACTTTACTATCTTCAGATCCTTCTATAAAATCACCTAATGTTCTCTGCCATTTGAAGTTGAAACGTGCTTGGTTTTCAAATTGTGCAGGAGCTCTTGTGCTATAATTCCAGTGGATCTGCCAGAGAAAGAGCCATTTGCACCATTTTCCTGGCAGATCCCATGGTTTCCCCTTGGAGATATGACAGGAAAACAGGAGAACCCCTGAGGAATTTCTGGGTCAAATTTCTCCCACCAATTCTTGTAACTCGAACCGTAAACCAGGGAGCAGCTCAGTGGCTTTTCCCTTTTGTGCCCATCATCAGAACCAGATTCAATCCTCAAGGTATAGTCTGACTAGAAAGAGAAATAAATGTTTATTATCTGTTAGTGCTTAAACCCAGGTTCAACATATTGAAAGTAACCAAATATAATCCAATAAATGGTGCTACTAGCAAGGCCAACATTTCTGGCCTATCCCTTGAGAACGGATAGGAGTCAACCACATTGCTTGGGTCTGGAGTCACATGAAGACCAGGTAAGGACGGCAGATTTCCCTTCCTCAAGGACATTTGTGAATCAGACGGGTTTTTAATAACAAATGAAACTGATAGATTCATGGTCACCATTACTGAGACTCGCTTTCAATTCCAGAATTTTTCTTTAATAATTGAAATTCCACCAGCTGCAGGATTTGAACCCTATCTCTAGGGCGTTAGCCTAGGCTACTAGATTAGTGATTTAGTGATACTACCATTACACCACTGTCTTCCCCGATGTGCAAGAGAAACTAAATTTAAATTTTAAAATGTAATTTAAATGTGTGCATATAAAACAAATGCAAAACCTGTTAACATAATCTGCAATGCAGTGCATTAAAGATAGATGCTTAATACAGAGCAATAACAGTAACAGCTAAGCAGTGTCTTGATGCATTGCTGCTGATACAGAGTAAATTATAATCTCAGGAAGATTTGTATCAGGAATGGTAATGAGTTCCCAAGTCAATTATATGTCATTTTCTAGATTACGATATTTCATTTGCACCATACATTTTTGGGGACTGCAGAAGACGTTTAAATTATTGGATTCCTTTGTCATTCAGATACAATAAAAGAAAGAATTTGCATTTTTACATTGACTTTCATGACCTCAGGAAGTCTCAAAGTGTTTTATATTAAATACTTTTGAGGCATAGTCATAGGTGTAATGTAAGGAAGTCAATTTGCACTTTAGCATTTTACGGATTGATGCAATGGTTTCTAATGTGAAGGTAGCTATAAAATACCAAGCAGCAATGTACTGAGTCACAATCATTTTGTATCTCAACTTCAATCTAACACGAGGAGACCAAGGTAGTAGTGGCTACTGTTGAGTTTTGAACCCAATCTGTTGAAATGTAGCAGGCAGGCAGCCAATTAAACCAATTAGAGGTAAGTTTCAGATCACAGAATCACAGTGCAGAAGAGGCCCTTCGGCCCATCGAGTCTGCACCGAAACGTGAGAAACACCTGACCGACCTAGCTAATCCCATTTACCAGCACTTGGCCCATAGCCTTGAATGTTACGTTGCGCCAAGTGCCCATCCAGGTACTTTTTAAAGGATGTGAGACAACCCGCCTCCACCACCCTCCCAGGCAGCGCATTCCAGACCGTCACCACCCTCTGGGTAAAAAAGTTTTTCCTCACATCCCCCCTAAACCTCCTGCCCCTCACCTTGAACTTATGCCCCCTTGTGACTGACCCTTCAACTAAGTGGAACAGCTGCTCCCTATCCACCCTGTCCGTGCCCCTCATAATCATGTACACCTCGATCAGGTCGCCCCTCAGTCTTCTCTGCTCTAACGATAACAACCCAAGTCTATCCAACCTCTCTTCATAACTTAAATATTTCATCCTAGACAACATCCTGGTGAATCTCCTCTGCACCCCCTCCAGTGCAATCACATCCTTCCTATAATGTGGCGACCAGAACTGCACACAGTACTCCAGCTGTGGCCTCACCAAGGTTCTATGCAACTCCAACATGACCTCCCTACTTTTGTAATCTATGCCTCATTTGATAAAGGCAAGTGTCTCATATGCCTTTTTCACGACCTCACTAACATGCCCCTCTGCCTTCAAAGATCTTTGGGCACACACACCAAGGTCCCTTTGTTTCTTAGAACTTCCTGGTATCATGCCATTCATTGAATACTTCCTTATCAAATTATTCTTTCCAAAGCATATCACCTCACACTTTTCAGGGTTAAATTCCATCTGCCACTTATCTGCCCATTTGACCATCCCGTCTATATCTTCCTGTAGCCCAAGATACTCAACCTCACTGTTAACCTCCTGGCCAATCATTGTGTCTTCCGCAAACTTACTAATCCTACCCCCCACATAGTCATCTATGTCATTTATATAAATGACAAATAATAGGGGAACCAGCACAGATCCCTGTGGTATGCCACTGGACACTGGCTTCCAGTCACCAAAGCATCCTTCTGTCATCACCCTCTGTCTCCTATAACTAAGCCAATTTTGAATCCACCTTATCAAATTACCCTGTATCCCATGTGCATTTGCCTTCTTTATAAGTCTCCCATGTGGGACCTTGTCAAAGGCTTTGCTGAAATCCATATGAACTACATCAAGTGCACTACCCTCATCTACACACCTGGGCACCTCCTCAAAACATTCAATCAAATTTGTTAGGCATGACCTCCCTCTGACAAAGCCATGCTGACTATTCCTGATCAAACCTTGCCTCTCCAAGTGGAGATAGATACTCTCCTTCAGAATTTTCTCCAATAGTTTCCCTACCACTGACATGAGACTCATTGGCTTGTAGTAACCCTGGCTTATCCCTACAGCTCTTCTTAAATAGCAGAACCACATTAGCTGTTCTCCAGTCCTCTGGCACCTCCCCCATGACCAAAGAGTAATTAAAAATTTGGGTCAGAGCCCCTGCAATCTCCTCCCTTGCCTCCCTCAGCTGTCTGGGACACAAATCATCCAGACCTGGAGATTTGTCCACTTTTAAGCCTGCCAACACCTCCAATACCTTGTCACTTATCAATTTGCTTAAGAACCTCGCAGCCTCTCTCCCCGATTTCGATACCTTCATCGTTATTCTCTTGGGTGAAGATGGATGTGAAGTATTCATTCAACACTCTAGCGATGTCCTCTGGCTCCACCCATAGATTGCCCCCTTGGTCCCTTATAGGCCCTACTCTTTCCCTAGTTATCCTCTTCCCGTTGATATACTTATAGAATATCTTGGGATTTTCCCTACTTTTGCCAACCAGAGCTTTCTCATATCCCCTCTTTGCTCTCCTAATTGCTTTCTTAAGCTCCACCCTGCACTGTCTGTACTCCACTAATGCCTCTGCTGATTTGCTTCCCTTGTACCTGCTAAAAGCCTCTCTTTTCCTTCTTATCATATCCTGAATATCTCTGGTCATCCATGGTTCTCTGGGCTTGTTACTCCTTCCTATCACCCTAGAGGGAACATGTTGAGCCTGTACCCTCCCCATTTCCTTTTTGAACACCTCCCACTGTTCCTCTGTAGGTTTCCCACAAGTAGCTGTTCCCATCCACTCTCCCCCAATCCAAAACATTTTTTTGCAACTTGTCGATTTCTTTGTCCATAACAAACTTAAGCTGTACCATGTTGTGGTCACTGTCGCTAAAATGCTCCCCCACCACCACCTCAGCCACCTGTCCAGCTTCATTCCCCAGAGGATGATCCTAGCTTCCTGATGTTGGACTGTCCCCTTCTCCCACCTCAGCTGAGTCTGGAGACCGGCAGTAACTTGGAGGTAGCCTCACAGCGGCAGGTGCAAGAGCAATCGGTGCCTTTAGGCCCAACAAGTGAGCTGCAAGAATATAATGGCTGCAGCCTCTCCACCATCACCATTCCTGTGGAAATGTCCCCCTTCCAAACCGATTGAAGAGCTCTGGACTCCCCTTACTTTAAAAAAATTGTAGAAAACTTCTGAGAGGACCTTCATTTTGAGGCACTCTCACAATCCGCCACTTGTCTTGGCAGCACCCGCCCCTCCTGATGGGGCTGCCCTCTGACCTGTGCTGCGATGCCTCCTATTTTGGACCTCCTACCTCAGGAACCCATCCACTGTTTAGGACAGTGAATGTGGAGGACCCTGTTAATTTGCTGCCTCCCATAAGGGTGAAGGTGAGCTGGAGTTTGGACTGCAGGAGTAAGCAGGGTCAGGACCCACAATTGGTTACGACACCTGAAACTTTTCAATGTTAATGCCACCCATTTTCTTGTCTATTCATGGTCCGGCCTTTCGATGTCAGAACCGTTCGTACATTCTTTGCCTTTTCATTTCTTTCATGATTTTGTCCATTGCCTGTCTCAGGTGATCTATTACATTCCACTGTTATTTTCTCTTTATTTCTCGACTCTCCTTTGCTATCCCTCTTCTTCCCTTTTTATCCTGGATTATGGCACAGCCAATGATAAAGGTGGAGCTATTCAAATCCCAGAGGGAAACTTGAAACAACTGTCATAACCCATTTTTGCAATTTTTATGTTTCAAGATGCAGACTTTGAATTCAGTAGTAATAAGACCACTAAGTCTCAAGGATTTTATGAAACTAAATTAAACATTTATTAATACAAGAAATATAGTAAGCACATACATATGTCAACAAAATGATTACTATAATAACTACAAAAATCCCCTAATTAATCTGACTCCCAGTTACACCTCCGTTAAGGCAACAGCAAAACACACAGATTTAAACAGAGCCCTGGCAAAGCACACTTAGGACTGTTGCATTCAAAATGAGTTTTTTTCAGCTCTGGGTCCTTACAGGCAGTGGCTTGAGGCTTACAGGCTGAACGCTTTAGATCTTAGAATCCCTTTCCTTTTTACCAACAGCTTTCTCTTCCTTTATACATACTTTCCTCTTTGACTGCAAATTTTCATCGTATCACTACGTCTTTTGAATTTTGTCTCTTCTAACAATAAAATCCTTTCATCATACGCACTTTATCAGTAATCCTTGGGAAAAATAAACAAACACCCTGTTTCTGTGCTTCACCTGGTTAGGTGTAATATTTTACACCCTCTTTTTGAATCCAGGCTATGCTAGTTTGTTTAAAGAAAAAATGCATATTTCCCCATGTTTACCTAATTAACATTTCAAACCTACTTCTCTTCTGTACATTGTAGACCAGTTGGCTTTAATCCAATTAAGACACAGATACACATACACACACACGCACACACGCACACCACAAAACTCTATTTTAAAATCATTTCCAATAACACTATGGGCGTTATTATATCTCCTTGACACCTAATTCTATTAAAGTTGAAGTTTAACTTTCTTTTCTAATTCTGAAAAGAAACCCAAGCCAAAACTTTGACTTATCCGTTCTCTCCTCAGATGTTAACTGGCCGGCTGAGAGTTTCCAGCATTTTGTTTTTTGTTGCTTTCCGTTTCCAGCATCGCAGTTTTTTTTATAGTTTCTAATAGTCTCATGTGGGGCACAATGTCCAAATTGCCTTTTTTTCATCACAGGGAAACCAATCTATTACCCCTGAGCTAGCCAGGTACGGAGCGGTCAAGAAATGCATTCTGAAGCTTTGATTTTTGATTGATGTTTTTGCAATCTGGCTGAACATTTTCTTTCCTCAAACTTCTCCGGTGAAGCTTCACGGAATGAAAGAAAATTCTGCTGATGCATAATGTAAAATACATCTGGGATCGCAAA